>NW_006800374.1:216864-367307 GCF_000485575.1 Poecilia formosa
TGGCTAATGTTAGCTAATGTTAGCTGCTTTTCGGATTACTGGTACTAATTGAAATGTGTATTAGTGTGTTATGTTAACTCGACACCGTTCATACATGGAAAACAAGACTTGTTTTAAAAAGGCAAAAGTTTTACTTTTTTACAGTTTTCTCCTGCTAGTTCAATGGAAACTAGTTTAGCAATAAGCTAACCTACGTATATTCCTGCTTTAGTATTCATGGATTTTTCGTTGGGATGTAATTCCAAATTATTTGCAGAAAATTTGCCTCTTTGCTGAATATTTTCAGCAAACATATTTGGGCACCTTGGGAAGCTGAAATATTTAGCTGCAGCGCTACTGGTGTGTTTAGTAGATGTTAGCTTCTGTGGTAGCACCGGGACAGGCTCCACTGTTCATATAATGACAGTGATTAAACATTAAAACAGGAAGTTTTAAGCGTTTTTAGAAATGGTTTCAAATATTCGACGGTTTTAGCGTCTTCAGTTGGTTCTGGTAAATAAGTTGTTTAGTTAGTCATAGCTTTTTAATACTGCTGGCATAAATTAGTCCATGTTGACTTTATCATAAAATCCAACAAGTAGAGGCAGGAAGCCATGGAGGCTCCATTGTCACAAACACTTCTATAGATTCCCTAATTATCCAAGTAGAAAAACCATTTGTTGGACCCTTTCAAGCCTGCTGATTTGCTAATTGAAAAAGTAAACGTCTTTTGACTCTGCAGCATGAATTAAATTGAATCCCTAATCTTCAAAACTCAGCATCAGTTAGCTCCATGTTAATCCATTTCTGTTCCAGGCGACACAAGCTTTATTTTTAGCTGTTGAGGCGCGTTGTGATGGTAAAATCCTGCTGTTGTGAACGTCAGGATAGCGGCGTGTAAGCCACTAATCCTGCTCTGTATGACAGGAAGATCTCCTCCTTTTTGTTTCTGTACATATAAAACCTCTGAATTAAAGCCGGTTGCTGCTGTTTTGGGGGTGTCCTCAGTTTGACCCCAGGCCCCGAGGCAAATAACCCGTCTCCATCAGCTCGCCTGTTAATAGGCTTTCCCCGAGCGGCGCCGCGGCGCCGCGGCCAGAGGTGCTGCTCGAAACGTTAACAAGGACTGTGTTCCCGCTAAGCCTCCTGGAAGCAGGAACCATATCTGGATGAGCCGGCGGGCTGCACAGAGGGAAGTGGATTAATAATTGAATTATTTACACCTGTTCTTTCTGCTCGCTGTGGCATGTCGGCGTGTCCTGCTGCGGTTTATCAGGACGGTTGCTGGAATCGCAAGCTGGGTTTTACTCACTTCATTCAGGTTTCTGGGCAGGCAGTCGCTGGGTTTCCATTAGAAATGTGGGCAAATATTTGTATTAATATCAGAAAAAAAGTATTTCTCCATAGTGGTGTTTGGAAATTACATTCAAATCACATGTAAATAAGTTCGTTCACATGATAAATTGTTAGAACTCGCGGCAGCAACAGATGTAAACAGTTGAGCCAATCAGAGGAGATGTCAGTGTCTGACTCAGGGCGCTTTACGCAACAAGCTCCACCTACTTTGGAGCTGCTACGTTTGCGGCGTTTTTGGGAAATTGTAGTCGTAGGTTTTACAGAAGAGCTACAGATTTAGTGTGTTTGAATAATGCACAAATTTTTATGACCTGTCTGATGCTGAGAGTTTGTAAAAAAAAAATAAAAAAATAAAATCATTTTCCTCCTGTTACTTCCTGTCATCTTTGTCATTTCCAGCAGTAGTAACTTCCTGTTGTTGATCACATGGCTCACATGGTGCAAAAAGTGTTTCCACTGCAGTTTTATGAAACAAATCTGTTTCTGAAAAACCATCTCACCTGGCAGAAAAACCTTTTATCGGTAAATAGAGATTTTACAGCAGGATGTTGAGTGTTTATACCACCGTTTATCATTTATCATGAAAAATTTCGTACGCCAAGAATTTCTATTTGTCATCATAAATTTTAGTTGATGTAAAAAAAAACTGACTGAAATATTATTTTTAATATTTTCTGCACCGTTTTTACGCCAATCCAATATTCATATTTTTATTGTTTTTTTAAAAATTGAAAATAATTATTTTTAAATCTTGAAAAGAAGTTGAGCAGAAATTGTGAAATAAGTAAAAATTAGATGTGTAAATATAAATAATGTGGGACATTCACTCCTTTTTAAAGGCTCTGCTTTTATCTTTTATTATTATCAAGATATACATATAGATTATTTTTACTTATTAATTTTTCTGGTATTTTACTTGTTTGAAATAAATGTTTCATTTCATCTGTTAATGTGAAAATCTGTTCTATTATGTTCAGAATAAGAAAAAAGTTTAAGTTTTGCTCCAAAATGGAAAAACTTAAAAACCTGTCAGGCTTATGAATAATTTTAGATTTTATTTTAGTTTCTCTTCATTTTATTTTATCTTACATGTGACAAACTGTTCTGCAGCTTTGATATCAGAATAAATTATGTAGTATTTTTTTAAAAGGCTGAAACTTTATTTGCATATCCACTCCTTTTAAATTCAAACTTTACATTCAAACTTGACTTCAAAGTAAATTCATCAAATTAAAAACAACCATAACTGGTTTGATTTACTTAAATGAAATCAGTTGGACTAAACGGCTTGTAACATTTTGTGTTTTAATTTTTAGTAAATATTAATAGGAACTGATGCTATTAAGGAAATATTAATAATTTTGCCTCAGTAGATTCTTGGTACGTTGCATTTATTCAGCCTGGCTGTGAGTTAAAGAGGAAACAAGTGAGTATTTACAACCATTTCAGCTCTTTTCCCTCCTTCAGCTTCTCTACTCCCAAAATGTGAATTTATATCACGAGTTCATTCCACCGCTGAATATTTTAGTGACAAAAGTAATTACCTTCTTCCTCCAGCCATGCATGGCGGCGTGCTGAGATCAGACAGAGCAGCAGAGAAACAGTTCAGTTTGCAGGTTTTTATTTTCTGGAAACCAAACGAGGTGACAGGAAATGATTCTGGTTTCCCTGCAGACGTTTCCCAGTCGAGCTCTAAGTTAGAAACGCACAATAAAGCTGGGATGAAGAGGAATATCTGTGTTTAGTTTCTACTGCAAATATCTTGGTTGAAGTCAATAATTCATTAACACTGATGAAAACGTTTTGGCTCCACTTGCAGATTTCCTAACTTATAGTGGGGAAAATGTCTTGTTATAAATGAAATAATCAGCACTTTTTCATCAATGTTGAAACTTTATTTACTTAAAACAAGCTCATATTGTAAGTTACTTTTATCTTATTTCAAGTTTACTAAGATATTAGCAGTGAAAATACTGCAGTGTGCTTCTACTTTAATATTCATAAATATTAAGAAATTATTGACTTAAACCAGCAAGTTAGTTTATTATTTCAAGTTTAATAAGATTTTTGCAGTAGAAACATAACAAAAATATTTGGTAAGATTTTGTTTTTTGCAGTGAAGTCCCCAAAAACACACAAGTTGCACTGTAAAAACACAAATCTTAAGTATTTTTAGTCTAACTCTGAATGCAGATATTTTAGTTCACTTGAAATAAAACAAAACTAACTTAAAAGTAACATTTCAGAAAAATATATTAGCTTTTTTCCAGTAAATAATTAAATATTAAATAAAAAGGACTAGTTCTGTGGCAACTTATTTCACTTTTAAGACATTTTTACAAGAAGTGAAAACATCTTCCATTGAATTAGTGATTTTTATAAATACAATAATTATTTACTGAAAACAAATTCCTATGTCTTGCTGAAACTAAGTTAGTTTTCTAAGATATTTGCACTAGAAACACAAAAATACTTGGTAAGGTTTTGAGTTTTTGCAGTGTTAATAATCAATAATCTGCTACTTCAGGTTTTGTGATTTTTGTTATTGATTTATTTTATTGTTTCTGAAATGTTTGGAAGGGAAGGACTTCAGGTTTTTCCACAACCAGAGCAGGTAGATTTAATAAATAATAAAATCTACCATAAAAAGGTCAAAAAGGTCAAATGTTTTACGTTTCCTACGACGTTTCCTGTCAACTTTAAAATTCCTGTTGGCGTTTTCTGGTATTTTTTCAGTTAGACTTCATCTGAAAAGCTTAAATATTTTCAGCTGTTTGTGTGTTGAACACATTCAAGTTGCATCAGATCTGCTTGGTGAATTCGTGACTAAAACTCAGGTTAGTTTTTACCGACAGCAGAAACATGGGAGCCATTTTCCTTCAGACCAGCGTCTCGTTGGTTGTGTCTACAGAAAGGCTCATTACTGGCAGCTGAAGGTTCAGTTCAAGGTGTTTTAGTGTGAACGTTATTACTCCTCGTCTGCAGCCTGAACTCTTTGATCCGACGCTAAATTACTTTAAAGCCGCGTACGAACCAGCAGAGCAGTTTTAATCCTAATTATTTCCTTTGACCAAAGACCCCGAGCTGCAGCTGCGACAATGGCCTCGCTCTGATTCATTAAACATTTCACACACCTCCACCTCTCTCTGACCTCTCACCTCTGACCCCATGCATGTGACAGTGTCTGCCCGCTCCGCCCTCGCCGCCTTGCTCGGCCCCTCCCACCACGCCTCTCTTCTCCGCTCCGTCCCCGCAGGTCGGCGACCAGATCCTGGAGGTCAACGGCCACAACTTCCTGAGCATCCCGCACGACGAGGCCGTCCGCGTGCTGAAGTCGTCGCGCCACCTCATGATGACGGTGAAGGACGTGGGACGGCTGCCGCACGCCCGGACGGTGGTGGGCGAGACCAAGTGGATCGCCAGCTCGCAGATCGCAGAGAGCTCCGCCAACAGCAGCGTGGCCAGGTCAGCTTCGCCTGCGGGATCTGATCTGGTTCCTGACGCTTTGGGCGTCAAAACTCTTCTCACATGGGCCAAAACTGGGAGGTCAGATTGGATCCCTGGTCAAAAAAGTAACAGAGAAGAAGGGAACAAAAAAAATGAAAAAATGATCAAAATACTGACTTTTTAGGCCTGGTGTCTCCAAACTCTGTAGGTCAAATGAGGTCAAATTGGATCCCTGGTCAAAAAAGTAACGGGGAAGAATGGAGCCAAAATACAGATTAATACATTATTAGAAATACACTAAAAATGCTAAATAATTCAGTGGTTAATTGGAGATTTTTACTTACAGATTTTGAACCATGTGAAGCCAAAAAGAGGAGTTTTTGGTACAACATATTTACAGACAATTTTTTTGTATCTCAAATGCAAAATGTATATTTTTGCACCTTTTTGGCTTAATTACTGCTCTGAATATGTTATTCTTTGTGGAAACTGCCTTTTTCTGAGTCTGTATATTCACGTTAACGATTAATCGATTACTACAGATTAGCTGACGATTATTTCAGTAATCGATTAATCGCAAATAATCCGATTAATCATTTCAGCCTTACTGTATTGCATTCATAAATGAGTAAAAATGTGGATCAATTTCTTTGTTTTACACTTTTGAAGTGATAATAATTTAATTTAATTTAATTTAGAGAATAAAACTGTTTATGTTTCAGTTTTGTCAAAAATAATACATGCCTAGGAAATAAGATGTTATTTTATGACTGTTCATTTTTTTTGGTATTTTGTAATTTATTCTCACATTCTGCGAGGATGTTTCAGGAAAATTAGAAAGTAATATACTTTTAAAGCGTCAGCTGGTTAAATTTAAATCTTTAAACTAAGTGTTTTAATACATCACCAGTGGGAGTGAAGTGAGTTTTGGCTTATGGTGTTTCCTCATAGCATTTATTTTATTTTAGACGTCTGTTTGTTGTATTTCACTCCAACCAGACGTCTGAAAACTTTCACTCTTCTCACGTTTCCCCTTCAACCATTTCAGAGAGAGAAGGAGAAAATAATGGTGCTTTGTGGTTTACATTTGCGTGTCTTCGCTCCGAATGCATTGAGGAAAATGGCTTGGAGACATTTTCCCGTTGCAGCGTCTCTCTGAACAACAGTTTCAGAGGCAGCAGCTGAGATGCAGCCTCAGAATGAGAGGCGCTGTGCATTCATGAGGATGGACGAGGAATCTGCTACGAAAGATGAAAAGCTGCCAGTCAACACGTTTCAAATGTTCCTTTCATCTTTAAAATATGTGCATAGAAAGCTGAGCTCAGCTCAATTTGTTTTCATTTTTTGTTAAAGTGAACATTTGTTTTACATGCATAAAGATGCTTTAAGTTTTAGTAAGTTTGGTCTAAATAAGGCCCTTATTAATATATTTTTGTAAACATGGATGAACTGGAGTTAAATGACACAAAATAAAAATGAAGGTCTAGTTTTAAATATACCAGCAAAAAAGATAGTAAAAAAATACAAAATTTGAAATAACTTTTTACATTAAATTAGATTAAATTGTGGCAGTTTGGATGTCTGAATAAATGTCCAAAATAAGATTTCAGACATTTTTATTTTGCTAATATTACTGAAGAATATTTTTGTGTGTAATTATTTTTGATTAATTAGTAAAAAAGAAGTTTAGTTACATTTTGATAATCTCAGCATTTTTAAAAGATAAAAGCGATCTTTTTATCATGTATTAAATGTCATGTTTTCTCCTGTCATCATCAGTTTCTGCTGTTTGTTTCTCTTTAGCTTCTCTGTGGATCAAGGAGCTTCTGCAGCAGGAAAGGTGAGATTTTTATCTGCCTGTGATCTGAACAAACATCGTAAACGATGTTCAGGACCAGCGATGATGTTTGTTTCTGATTTTATCTGAAACAATGTTGTAAAGCCACAGTTTCTCCTCTGCTGCTGTAATGTTTGCATTAAGTTACACTAATAAGCAGCAGAAAAACAAACATATTTGATACATATTTTTACAATTGATTTGATATTTTCCATGTTTTGAGTTCATCAATGGGGTATATTTCCTTTTTGGTGGTAATTTTCTGCTGCATCAACCAAAATAACTTTTATTTTTTCAGTCATTAATAGTAATTATAACTTTCCTCACAGGACGATTCTGGTTCTGTTTGACTCCAACTAAACCAGTAAACAACTTACTGGTTATTTTCAGAACCAGTAATTATTTGTTTATTTTTTTCAAAGAATAGAAAAGGAATTGTTAATAAATAAAATGCCTGGAATACGTGTAACTAATCTCCAGTTAATGTTGGGGCTTTTCTTCATTATAACTCAATTAATCATGAAATAGTTTGAGACTAAAATATTCTGTAGTTTCTGCCACTGTTGATATATTATTGATCTCATATAGTTTATATTTATGACTTTCATCATGGCCTGCTGTCGATATTTACTTCACTACATTTTATTTTAGACACGTTTGATTGCTAATTGTTAGCTGAGAATGCTAAAAACAGGTAAAACTAAAATTAAAGCCAAATAATTGCCATCAAGCCAAATCATGTCAGCTTTTTCCCAAATTATTGCAATAATTTAAATGCCTTCGATAACAAAATTATTGCAAATTGCAGCAATTTAAAAGCATAAAATGTAAGAAATGACAAGAATCCCAGTGATGAACCTTGTGGAACCTCACAATACATTTATTATGGATTTGTGACTCAAATAAAAGTAAAACTGCAAAACATTTAACCAACAAATCTACATCATTTATTTCAACATATTGAAACTTTGTATGGTTTCAGTTTCTTTTGTGATATTTAAGGAGGTGAAAAACTTTTTAAAGATGTAAAAATTCACCTGTTTTCCTGAATGTAGTTATTCACAAAGTATTTTTGTAACATTCACTCAGACGCTCCCTGATTTACATTTAAATGTTGCTAATTTATCCAAAAATGAGCCGTTTGTCCAGTTCATCTGACTTTAGTTATGTGAACATTTTCAAATGTTTCGTTGCTGATACAACCGAAAACTAAACCCTGGAATAATTTCATGTTAATGTAGAGACATTAAATCAGACTGAAACGTCTCAGGACCGCATGGATGAGCAGCAGCTCAAGGTCAGAGTGGAGCTAATGGGACCGTTGGGGATTTAACATCAAAACCGCAGTAAAATAATCCACATTTCACCTTTTGCTCTAAATATAATGTTTCAGGGATCACTGCTGCGTGGCAAACTTTTAAAAATCTAAGCAAATATTCCCTGAAGCTGTCGCTGATTATCTCAGCGCCACTTTCCCTCCGCTTTGACTTTGGCTGCGACTTTGTGAAGAGAATGTCGAAATGGCAGGAAAGTTGGAAGCGACAGCAGCTGACGGCAGCGAAGAGGAAGGAGAGAGGAGAGCTCACGTTTTATTAGGGAGACTCTGATGGACAGTTTGGGTCCAACAGAACCGGACGCCGCAGTGAAGGAGGCCGGATGTGTGAGATCAAAGTTTCAAATTTAAATTAACTTATTGGTTTTGTTTCGATCTGCTGGCAGAAGTGGAGGCCAAACATTATGTTAAACGCACCTGGAGAAACAAAAACGACATTTTAGACAAACTTTTTGTGCTTTTTTAATATTTTATTTGCTCAAAATTAACAAAATTATGATTATTATTATAATTGTTTATACAGAACATAAGATTTGCTTTTGGGAAAAAGTAGCCTGGTGATTCTAGTTACTCCAGAATAAATGAGATGAAAGCAAAAACTTCATATTTTGTTTAGATTATTTTAAAAATGCAACATTTTTGTGGCTCCACATATTTCCATGTACTTACTTTATTTTTTATCCAGCTCCTATTTAAATTACTTTTAATTTCAAATGTGCCAGAAAGTGTATATTTTGTAATATTTAACACTTTGAATAGAAGATGCTTGTCAACAAATAAGCAATTTCCCTTTGAGGATCAATAAGTTTTAGTTTGATTTACCTAAACATAAAAAACAAAAAAACAAAAGCATCGGTAGTCCCAAACATGAAAACCTGTCCGTAAATGTTTCAGTTTTTCACTGCAGTATAATTTGCTGTTTTATTGGTTATATTCCAAATAAAATGTAATTTCCACCAGAAGTTTCTGAAATGTCTGGATTTCTCAGTCCCACTCCAGAGCTGCATGCACACAGACTTGGCAGAGGATTTACGCACCAGGAAACTTCGGTTCCTGGTGCGTAACCTGCAAATGGAGCCAACTCTGCTCATCTTAGATTAATTTCACACATTTATAGCAATTATTTAAAGGTCACTGCATCCTTAAAACATCTTAAATTCATGTATCCAAATTTAAGGCCTTAAAATGTTTTCTTTCTTTTAAAATGATTTTTAAAAAGTAAGTTGGCCTTAAATACGTAAATCACAGGACTATTTAATCTCATTATTTATATCTATTTTATTTTCTTGAGGAACTTTTGAGGCTAGCGCTAACTCACTGCTAGCATACCATTGCTAATTAGCTAACTTTGTTGTGTCTCTATTGGATAAATGCTAATTTATTGCCAGTTTGATGGACGAAGTTCATATATTTTTGTGGAGATAAAAGTCCTGAATTTCTTTCTTAATGGTCTTAAAAAGTCTTAAATGTAAGTAGCTGAAACCTGCAGAAACCCAGTCATTAAAAAGTTATGCTTACTTCGCATTTAAAATAGCCGAATAGCATCCTTCTGGTTCCTAGACCAATCAAAACCCTGCAAAGAAGAACGCATCATGGCTGCCAACCAATCTGTGACATAAAATGCCCACGCAGATTGTAACAAATCCACAAAAGTTAAAATATTTGCAAGATTAAAGGAGAAGCAGGTTGATCAAAATGTCTGATTTGCTGGTTAATATTAAAATATGGCTGTAATTTCTGATTTTAAAGTGTTTTTCACAAACACTGCTTTGGTTATTGTGTTTTTTTTAATCCACTTTGGATAAAATCTGGCTGTGACTTCCTGTTTCACCTGGCTCCATTTTTAGTTTGAAATCCTTGGCAGCATCTCAGTACGTGGGAATAGTTAACACTGCAACAAGTTTGTGTTATAAAATGTTAATGATTTGGCAAAGAGAAGACAAATTGTATGAATTTTTTATATTTGAGTGAGTAGAAAGCCTGCTTTTAAACTTTGTGGGCATGTTTCGGGAAGAGCTATTCATCTTCTCGGATGACAAGTCCCTCCTACACAAACCCAGATCCATAAACGCTTTTCCTTGATTGGTGTGGAAAAACGAAACTGGATCGCCACCAAGCCCTTAAAGACGGAGCAGAACACCAACGCTGGCTGCAGCTATTCACCGCTCCCAGGTCTCTGCTTTCATGCTGGGAAAAGTTTTCTGCTGCCTTTCAATTTCCAATTTCTTCTTTCTGCTTCTTTTTAAATAAATATTCAGTTAATCTGAACTATGCTGATATATCTTCATCTTCATAAAGCAAAATATTGGGAGCATTTTAAAAATGTTTATTTACATTTAATCAATTAATTGTGATTAATCAATTATTTAAATAGTGTCAACTAATTCAGTTGTTTATTACTTGTTAGGTGGAGAATACAGACTTTTCAAAAAGGGAATTTGCTCAAAGATCAACACAGTCAGAGCTGAAATTAAGCTGGAACTGAATACAAATATCAACATTTTGCTTTTAAGATTAAAATAGTCTACACTAAACTAATGCTGTTTTGAATTTTAGATAATAAAATTTCTATTTTCTTATTTTAAAAAGGGATTGATTAATTTGTTTATTTGAATTTCTTATACTGCATGAAAAAGAGTTTATTGGTGAAATAAAATCTGTACAATGAGCCAATTTTCTCGTCCGATTAATCGATTAATACTTAGTACAATCGATTAGTCAAATACTAAAATAATTGTTAGATGTAGCTCTAAAATATATGACAATATATCACATAAATATATATATTATAATACATTATATAATAATACATTGCTTTGTAAAATTAGCAGGATATGAATACCCATGAAATATATTGTCACGTTTTGTTCCTTTAGCGTTTTGTTGCTAACTTAGTTAGCTTAAATGGGCTGAAAGAAGATTGTGACAACATGAAGTAATCTTGATATATTGTTAAAGTACATCTTCTAACACATTTCTAAATATTACATAAAATAATTTAATTGGTAAAATGAAAAATCTGCAGAATGTCCCAATTTTCTCATCCGATTAATCATTAGTACAATCGATTAATCAATTACTAAAATAGTCACTAGTTCCAGCCCTAAAATATATATTATTTAAATATGTATAGTATTTTATAATGTATAACTGTAATATTCTGTACATATTGTAATAAAGGAGCACACATATGTTTTGTTGCTAAAGGTTTCTTTAACGCTCTGTTGCTAAACTAGCTAGCTTAAATTGGCTGGGTACAGACATCTGGAAGAAGTTTGTGTCAACATGAAGTAATCTTGGTATGAAATGCAGCATGAGGAAAAATGAAATGCTGCAGTTTTCATGAAGAAGCTCAGAATGAGCCACTGAAGAGGCTGCTTTGTGCTAGCATGATGGAGCGAGTCTGGGGGCATTAAGATGGGAAGATGTATAGCGCGAGGGCTTTGGGGCTTAGCGGGAAGCAGCAATGCGATAACTCAAGGCGCTGCCGCTCCTCTGTGTGTATCAGGCAGCCTGTGCTGGAGTCGACCCCCACAGCTAACCTCCCACCGCCGCAGCATCAATATTTATCTGCAGGTGGGTACACCGCTTAAACAAGCCACGAGGTTTCCGTCTCTGTCAGTTCTGAACTACATTTAGCCGTCCTCCACCTCCCTCCCAACTGGAACTGCAGCCTAAAGGCCAGAGCAGACAGATAAGCTAATTAATTAAGTGTAGGTCACACAGCAATTTTCAATCATTAGTTTCCCCCTGAACCCATTTGGGAGCTGATCTGCAGCAAATGAATGTGGTTTGAGAGACACCAGAAGGCTGCAGAGCAAAGGATGAGCAGAGCTGGTCAGGGTTTGTTGCTGGACATTCTGCCATCTCCTTGTTTCAGAGTCGCATCCAGATTATATCTGAACGTGGTTGTAACATGAACGGTATGGTTGGAACCAGTGGTGGGCTAACTTTAGCTTAGCGCTTTTGCTAACCTTGAAAACATGTAGCGCACTCAGCTTCCCCAAAATTATTATTTTTGAATAAGTGCAGATTTAATTGGCTCCCTTGTAAAATTTCTATTAAATGAAGTTTGACCTCTGTGTTGAAGTTTTGGTTATGGACTGTTAAGAATACTTTAAGTAGTTAGACGTTTATATTCATGCTCTTATTTTGAAGTGTGTGAAAACTATTTACACAGCAGTTTCCTCTCTTACCATGTTTTCTTTTCCTAGCTTACTCTGTTGCACACAAGAAACATTCAGGAACAAAATAAGACAGTTATAAAGATGAATGCAACATCTGAGGGCTTTAGAGAACATTTAAATATAATGTAAAAATAGAGAGTTGTAGCCTTTCAAAGTAAGATGTAACCCTCCTTCCAACGCAAATCTCCACTTACAGCATTCACACTGCATTTTCAGAGGAAATGCAAATGCTTCTAGTTTGAATTGAAGTTAGCGGTTTAGCATTAGCTCCTGTAGCACTTTAGCATTAGCTTAGCCAATGCCACTGTTTCCTAAAGGCCATATTTTGCACTGAACGCAGCACCGAGGTTCAACAGAGAGGTTTTAGTCTTGATAATAATCATCTCACAAAGCTTTCATATTGTTGCATACAACCTTCCTTCAAACCCTAACTCCTTTAAATTGAAGTTAGCACTTTAGCATTAGCTTCCATAGCACTTTAGCGATAGCTAAGCATTCATATTGTTACATCTGAACCTCCTTCCAACCCTAATTGCAACTGTAAATCAATCATAATCCCAATTGATAGCATTCTCACTGCATTGTTGCAGGAAAGGTAAATGTTTCTAGTTTAAATTCAAGTTAGCGCTTTAGCATTAGCTTGTGTAGCAGTAGCTTAACCAATGCCAGTGTTTCCTAAAGGCCAGATTTTGCATTGAACGTGGCACTGAGGTTCAATAGAGAGGTTTTAATCTTTCATACAGTCTTGATAATCATCTCACAAAGCTTTCATATTGTTACATCCCTTCCTTGTAAGCTCAGAGGGCCTATTTGCTTGGCATACTGATGGATTGTTTGGCATTGAGCAGCCTGGACTGTAGATGAGTGCAGCGATGGAGCTGATCCAGCTTCAGACCATTTACACAGGACGTCCATTCCCTGGAAAACCGCATCCTCATGGTTAAAGTCTTATTAGCAGGTAACTCCAGGTTTTCCACTCCAGCTGAGTGACAACGATATTTATATATTTTAAAGCTCCCTGAAGTGTCGGTCCGCTCTGTAATCTGACAGCTATAGGCCGCTCTCATTCCCGGTGTGGTCCTGTCGCTGCGCTCCGCTGCGCCCTTGAGTTAAGTAACCGGAGTGCGGATGCTTTAAGGAATCCTCACGGTAAGCTCTCCGGTTATTAGGATTCAGGCAGCGCAACGGCTCAATTCACCTTGGCCATGTCAAATTTTTTGGCTGCGCTCAAACGGGGGGACCTGCGACAAGCACAGCTGATAATGACAGCGAGAGCTGAAGATGAGGTGGGAGGGAGAAAAGAGGAAGGTTGCATCGGCTCTGTTTGCTCCTTTTGTTTTCATCTCTGCAAACAGAGTCAGGCACAGACCCGAAGCGTTGACTTTGAAGTGGTGTCTTTGATTAAGGAGTTAATTAAAGAATAGCTGCTTGTAGGCAAGAAGATAACGGAGAGAGGGGAGAAAATATGCAGGAAAAGGAGGAGATATGGAGCCGTGAAGTGATATTGACAGCTCAGAAGTTTCTGGATGACAGAGACGCCATCTGGCGCAGCGCTGACAGCTGTAACAAGGAGGGAAAAATCCCGCTGCCCACATGTGTGAACATCACAGCTTGTGTTGAGCAGCGAGCTGCGGTGCGAGCCAGCCAGGATAATGATAATGAATGAGGGAAAACAGGAAGTCGGAGGGTAATTTATACTTTTGGGATGAAAGTACAGTTCCAGTGTAAGTTGGTGAAGTTTATTTTTTCAGTTTATTTCCTCTTGTTCTTTTATTTTTACCCTCTTTGCCCTCCTTATTCATCCATTACTAAACTTCCGCTAGTGCGCTAACAGCGGAGCTAACTTTGCTAACTTTGATATTGCTTAGCGCTCTTAGCTTCTCCTAAATTAAATTGTAACATGTATCATTGACACATTGTGGGTGTCAACAAGGCTGAATTTAACACCTTAGCATTAGCTTTCGCTACATATTATGTTGGGAAAGCACTTTAGCATTAGCAGGACTAATGTTTTTAATTAGCATTTCAGCAATGGCACACCTGTGTTGATCTACATGAGCCATAATACCAGAGCTAAGTTTTTGCTTAGCAGTTTAGCGTTTTTGCTGACTTTTTAAAAATGTTTGGTGTGCTGATCCTGAATTTTGCCAGATAAATTCTAAAGTGATAATTTTTCTTGGCTCTATTTTTTCAGTTGAATAAAGTTCAATGTCAGTGTTGAAGTTTTAGTTATCGACTGTTAGCAATTAAAATATTTACTTGTTTATATTCTTGCTCTTACTTTGAAGCATATGAAGACTATTTATGCAGTAGTTTTCTTTTCTCCCGTTATTCATTGGTTCATTTTAAAATCTGCTGAAGTCTTGTGTGTTTTCTGACCAAAGCCGTACTGCAATCAAAAAGGCAAAATTAGCAACAGAATTAACAAAGCTCAGCACCTGTTAATCTGAAACTGAGTGAAAAGTCTGTTCAAAAAATCCCTTCTTGAATTGCAAACCATGCAGGTAGGTGTGTAATAACAGTTTTGACCCTGTTGAGGGTGATATACTATGTTTTAACACATATTGTGTTGTTATTGACATGGTTGAGTTTAGTGCTTTAGCATTAGCTTCTGCTAAATGCTACATCGGTATAGCGCTTTAGCATTAGCAGACCTATTGTCTATGATTATTGCCTCACTGTTTGGGCCACTAATGTTTTAGTGAGCGGGATCAAACATCAATTCTTGATTTGTTTCATGTTTGTGTTGCGTCAAAATTCACCTCGTTTACAGATGACATCGTGTTACATTTATCAGGAAATAACTTTAAATTCTCAAGAAAGAGCTGGAAATAAATAAATTTACACCTGATTACATCAAAATAGAGTGTTTAGTTTCAAGGTATTTCAGTGATCATTGTGGGTTTTTCCACCGTTAACAGAAGTTTTGTCTGTGTTTATATCATGTTTTGTTTTGTTTTTTAACTTTAACCTGCAGTCATGAGGAAGAGATAACCACTGAGAAATATTTGTTGCTTTATTGATATTAGTAGTTGGTTGATTATTCATGCTAGGAGCAACAAAACAAATCAAATCCAGAAAAGTCTGACCATAAAACCTTTGTGTTTCACCTTCCACTGACTGCAGCCCGGGTTCTATAAGGGCGTTGCCGGCTCTCAGGTGACCCTGTCCAGCCTGGTCAACCAATCCCGCGCCATGCTGGAGGAGCAGGCGCGCCACCTGCTGACCGAAGCCGAGCGTCAGACCATGAGCTACTACGTGGAGGAGTACAGGGACGGACACATCGGCATCGAGCCGCTGGTCATGGCGCTGTTCGAGCTGCTCAACACGCACGCCAAGGTGAGCATCGATTATGATGTTTCAGCTGAGGCTTCCTGAGCTCTGCTGAGATTTAAAACCATGGCTTTTTGATTTCCATCGTCTTCATAGTGTTTAAGGCTGGAGAAATCGATTCAGAGTTGCTACTTCTTCATGCGTCTGCTTCTCTGTGTTTGCTCAGTTTTCCCTGCTGTCGGAGGTGAGAGGGCTGGTCACGCCGCAGGACCTGGAGCGCTTCGACGGGCTGGTGCTGCGGCGAGAGATCCAGGCCCTGAAGGCGCGGCAGGGGACGGCGGGCGGCGCCAACGCTCAGCCGGACTGCCTGTCCATGGTGTCGTTTCCAGACACGCTGACGTCGTCATCAGCCAGCTTCCTGACCAACACGACGCTCAGCTCTGCGCGGGTAGGCCAGCTTTACCAACCTGTATATGATAAATTCACATTTCCTCTGGTTTTATACTTCCATTTGAATCCCGAATGCTTCTAAAATCAACACAAGCACCTTAATAAATCAATAGGTTGATGCTTTTTAGTGTCTAAAAAAAGAGTCGTTT
The DNA here is from genome assembly GCF_000485575.1 of Poecilia formosa. Lineage (NCBI taxonomy): Eukaryota > Metazoa > Chordata > Actinopteri > Cyprinodontiformes > Poeciliidae > Poecilia > Poecilia formosa. The sequence continues at coordinate 232,876 of NW_006800374.1, forward strand.
CAAAATCCTCCCCATTGTTAAGTCACAGGTTTTCTGTTCATGTTATGTTTTTATTTGTAAGCAGTTTTGAGGCGCTGAGGGGAAACTTGAAACTGCTGCTGTGTCAGTTACTCAGCAGGTCGTTGCTAGGCAACCAAAGCTTTGGGGGAACTTGAAACTGCTTCCTGCCCAGCAGGTTGTTGCTAGGCAACCAAAGAGTGAGCGAATCAGTTGATTCCACCAAGCTAGGTTAGCTAGCAGCTAGGTTAGCTAGCTGAAGCATTTCCTCTGCCTACATCTCCCAGAATGCTTTGCAGTGAATATTCTATATAATGAATACTGAATATTCTATCAGATGTATTATCTATTGATATTGATCATGTGTCTATTATAATATATATTATTGATTTATTGTGCAGCTCTAGAAACTTTCAAGGCGTATTTTCAAAAACATTTGTTGTAATTTTGGCCTGAAATAAAACCCAGAAACACAATAATGATGCGATCACACTGCAGTCACTCGGTCACATCGTATTTTATCCGACTTTTACGTCATTGATGCGTCATAATTCTGCGCCAGACGAAACCAGACGTGATAAATCTGGACGTAAACATTGGCTGAAAAAGCTTCAGTCATCAATGCTCCACAAAACGTCGTTTCCATTAGTTTTGCTTTCTTATGATTTTGCGTCTTAGTATCATTTTATCACTGATTCTCAGTGAAATTTCTGTTGAGCTTGTTTTTATTTCCTGTCATCTCCAGTTTGCCTCAGATTGCCATTACTCCCAGTATTTCTGTAGAATATCTGTTTGGTAAAGACGCTGTGCTGATGCTCAGCTCGTCTGTGACACGTTTCATTTTCCACCTGCTGAAACCAGAGGAGTCCCAGCTGATGTTTATGGGTTTTCATTCCCCCAGTTTGTTGCTTTTAACCCGACCCGTCTCCCCTTCTGTAGGAGAGGCTGCTGTGGCTGATAGACATGATGGAGGTAGGATCTGCTGCTGAACATGATGAATGGCTTCCATCGCCAATGCAGAACAAACACCAGAACGACGCAATTTAACGTCCCTGAGGCGAATCAGAAACACCGACGCACTGATTCCCATCTCACTTTGTGCTTTTGCTGTGACTTTGTTTGCTGTGTTTTTATCCTTCTTGGCTTTTTGTTTGCTCTCATTGCTTACAAGATCAGGATATAAAGTAAATTATAGGTTATGAATAGAAAAAGAGTCTGATGTACGATTTCAGCATGAAAAGTGACGTTTCCAGCCTTTTGTGGAGTTATTTATTCTACAATGTTTTATTAGGGTCAGAAAAACATAATAATTACAAAAATCATTTCAAGAATAAAGTTGTATCAGTTAGTCGAACTATGAGAAGAAATTATAATAAGATAATAGAAGGAAGTCGTGCAACAGAAAGTTATATTATGAGAATAATAAATAGTCATAATACTATTAGAATAAAGTCGTAGTGTTATGAAAATAAAGTGGCATGACGGTAAGTCGAATTATGAGAAAAAGTCGTAATAATACGAGAAAAAAGAAGTAACAATGCAGTAAAGTCGTACGACAAAAAAGTAATTCTGAGAATAATTTAATGACAAAAAGTAGCAATGACAAGAAAACAAGTTGTTCAAAAAAGTCATAATTATGAGAATAACGTTGTAATAATATGAGGAAAAACTAGTAATAATACAAGAATAAAGTCATAATATGTGACAGAAGTCGTGACAAAATGTCAGTATTCTTAAAATAAAGTTGAAAGAAAGAAGTAGTTCTGAAAATGTATTCATATGATGGTATAAAGTCATAATAATAACAGAATAATCTCTTACTAACATGAGAATAAAACGTTAATATCCTGAGAATAAAGTCTGGGAACGTTTGGGTTCATTTTGTTTTTGGGTTCATATCAGAACAGTTCCATCGTCCGTCTGAATCAGTTCTGGGTTTTTAGGAGAAATAATTTGTTTCTTTTCGTTCCATTTCCTCAGGGTTTCATTCATCATTTTCCTCTCTGCCAAATCCAGCCGGGCGCTTTATTACCAAAAAACTAAATATGACAGCAGCCATTACCTGAGGTCCATTCCATCGCCGCGTTGGTGCCACCAACCAAATGATCCTAATACATCTCACATGCAGCCGGTGCAGAAAAACACTTTCCTTTTTCTGAGTCGTTCCAACAAGCTCCAGTAAAAACACATTTCAGCTCTTATCCTAATTTTATTCACAGTTTATAAACGTTGGACCAACTGCAAAGCTTGAGCTTAAAGGTTACTGGTGTGTTTTTCTGACAGAGTTGACATAAAACAAATGGATCACCCTCACAGAGCGGTTAATCATTTATACCTCTCAGCCTTCACACCCTTTAAATAGGTCAGTTCGATAATAATTCACCTGCTGCCTCACGTCTGAGGAATCCAAAATTATGGGATGCCTCACAGGGAAAAGCATCATTCAGAGCAGAATCTGGATATTTTCAAGACTTGGGTAACTTCCTATGACTCTCAGAAGATTGTATTCAAATGAATGACGGCGGCCCGTCACCTAACGTTGATTTTTACAGCATTTATGTTTCACAGGCAGCAGCAGAAGATCCTGGCTGTCGATAATAATAAACCCAAAATAAGACAATAAAATAAATAGAGGAGCAAAATAAATACATAAGCTGACTCTGTCCTTTAATGGCCAACACAGTAGTTTGTCAGTGGAGAAGTTTTTGGAGAGTCATGTACATATTATTATTATTATTATTATTATTTATTTTCAGCTACGTTTTTGCATTTAAATATTTCCCTGAAATTTTGCAGCTCTGGACACAGAGCTACATTTGGGTTTCTGCTGCTTCTAAAAACAGCCCAAGTGCTTTTAAGAAAAAAAAAAACAACAAAAAAAACACCCAGGCCATTTTTGTTATCAGTTCATGTTTTTTGGTGTCTGGAAAACGAACCGTTTCCAAAACCTTGTAATTTTTGAGTCACATTCAACGGTTACCTAGCAACCCAAACANTATTTTCAGCTACGTTTTTGCATTTAAATATTTCCCTGAAATTTTGCAGCTCTGGACACAGAGCTACATTTGGGTTTCTGCTGCTTCTAAAAACAACCCAAGTGCTTTAAAAACTGATAACAAAAAAAACACCCAAGCCATTTTTGTTATCAGTTCATGTTTTTTGGTGTCTGGAAAACGAACCGTTTCCAAAACCTCGTAATTTTTGAGTCACATTCAACGGTTACCTAGCAACCCAAACATGGAGGATGTTTGCTCAGCTGGTTTTACTGCTGTATGTAAGTGTAAATGTTTTGTTGTTGCCTTATCATCCAGATGGCACTTGCTGCATTTCTATTGGTTGTGCAGAAGGCTCCACTTCTGCTTTTCAAAGATGTATGGCTGTATTGGCAGACTAAAGTCTCACTATCTAGAAATAAATTATTAAAAACATCCAAGGTTGAGGTTGACAAGGTGAGACTTTTGTCACTTTCTGTTTGCTAGCACTCGCTCTAGTTAGCTTCCGTTCTCTTCTTGCTATCAGAGTGAGACTAGAGAAGACTTAAACCCAAAGTCTGTCTTCAGTCTTCACACTTTGTCCATTGTCATTTATTTTTGCTTTGTTTTCGCCACCTAAATGCGACTCAAACCTAAATCTAAAAAATGTCAGTATCTCTGCTTTCTGCCTGTGAACTTAGCTAACAGGGTATCATTGATTTGATCAAACTTTTTGTTTAACCCTTTTAGACCCGAATTTCAAACGTCTGCCTATATAAATCTTCCTTATTTTAATTGTAAGTAGTTATTTAAATGTCTTGTGAGATGATATACTTACCCATGTACCCATAACAACTGGAACTTTCAATATCCAACAAGTCATTTTCACAATTTACCGTCTATTAAACGAGTGCCCCCCGGATTAATTTCACTCTCTGCAGCTGCAGCTGTGAAATTACCGTAATAACCCGATATTGGCTGGAAAGTGCAACGTCTCCCCTTTCAGAAACCGTTGGAATTTTTCAGATAGCGCCAAGTGTGGTGGAATTACGGTACTGCAAATGTTTACATGTCGGCGGCGACAGGTTCGGTTCTAGAAGGGTTAAGCTACAAGCAGAGAAGATGTCTTAAGCAGGAAGGTTGCAGATGTATGGTCATTAAAGAAGACTATTACGCAAAATTCAGGTTTTGTACATTCTTGTATTTCCATTTGAGTCTCTACTGCCTCTAAAACCAGTCCAAGCAATAAAAAAAGCACCTAGCTGTTTTGAGTGTCTGGAAAACGAACCGTTTCAAAAGCCTTGTCATTGTCGAGTCACATTCAATGGTTACCTAGCAACCCTGGCAAAGTCCAGCGCGCTACCTAGCAACCCAAGCTGAGTTCCAGGACATTAAGACTTTGCATCCAGAAACCCCTTACTGCATTCCTGCTGATTGTGCAGGAGGCTCTACTTCTGCTTTTCTATACAACCGTATAATCTGTATAAACAGATTAAAATCTCACTAAGAATGGTTTTGTGCAAAAACTGTCATGAACATGATTTGCTTTGCCCACAGATGTATCCTAACCTGTTTAAGGAGGCATAATAGGTCACATTTAGTAAATCAAATCCCCGTTTTAATAATCAATCATGGATAATTTATCAGCTCACCGAGCTGTTAACTGGAAAAGAAAGATTATTTAAGAGGCGTTCACAAGCATCTAAACATCCACTGTCACAATCAGTTCACATTTTTGGGGTTTAGTTGAGTAATTATTCAGTTTTTCTACATGTTCTGACACAGATGAAGTAAAATGTTAATGTACCAAATTAATTTTAGAGTTAGCGATTTAAATTCATAACCTGCAGTAATGTTGTGTTTCAGGCAGCCTAGACAGGAGAATGCTAATTTCACTCCTTAGAGACTTGACTCGGAAGATATTTGTGAACATTTCTGCAATATTGTTGTTCCACAATTAAATATTACTTTTTAAAATAAGAGTAGAAACCTGCCTTTTGTTGTTTTTAGAGAATCCTCTGAATGTTCAGATGAAAGTGTTTGATTTGGGGGTTTATTCTGTGTGGCGACAGTTTAGCTGGTTTTTGAACAGCAGCTCTCTGTTTGCTAATGTTCTCATGCATGTTTTGTATTTATTCTGGCTCCTATTTGCTGGAAAGCTTTCACATACGAGCCCAAACAGGAAGTAGTAAATGCATGAATATTTGGTTGGGTGACTGCAGAGATAAGCTGTCGACTGTCTTCAGGTTTATCAGCCGAGCAGCCGGTCTCATTCAGGCGGGTTCAGCCCGTCCTCCTCTGAGGAGCCGCGTTAGCATGCTGGCTATTCTGGAGGCTGTTTATGCAGCTTCTGTTTGTGCCGTTTTGGACCCGTGGGTGATTGGTGCTGCTGCTGCATGAGGCAGATTAGAGAGCTGGGTGGGTCTGCGTTCCTGAGCCACTCACAAAGGCAGGTATCTACATAATCAGGTGCATAGCAGTGGATGTTTGTATCGCTGTCACTGTGGGGACATTTTGTTTTTTATGTTTTTATCCCAAAGCCCAGAACGCAACAACACCTATTTGGTTTGGTTTGAATGAAACACCTGCAATACTTTTGGAAGTGATTAAGAAAGGGCTGGACAATAAATCAATAACAACACATATTGCGGTAGACATGTGATCAATATCATTAAATAATACGTCAGAAAATTTACTGAACTCCAATCTGAACCGCAGAGTTAGGCAGAAGAAAGGCTTTCACCGATTGGTGGAATCAACTGACTAGCTCAGTCTTTGGTTGCCCAGCAACGGCCGCCAAACTTTGGTTGCCTAGCAACGAACTGCTGAGTAACTGACCAAGATCAAGTTTCCCCCACCGTTCCTCATAACTGCTTAAAAATAAACAACGACGTGAACAGAAAACTGGATAAAACAGGAAATGTCATTTTAGATATTTAAAACAAAAATAATAATCGACTGATATGAAAGACTTAAATTGTGATATGTTTGCAGTAGGTCTGCCAGGCCAGTCGGTGGCGCTGTAGTGACACAAAAACCACAAAATGGTGCCATGTTTGTTTTGTGAGATGTGGGATTAAAAAAGAGAAAAATGGAGCTTCAATGTTTTCGTTTAAAAAAACAAAAACACATAAAGAGATGAAAGCGGAGTTTTTAAATGTTTCCACTCTGGATCGCGATTTTAAAAATGATAATTTCTGGTCTCCCAAAACGCAGAATCCATGAAGAAGCACAAGATAAATGACAAAAAAAAACTTTAGTGGATACAAAATCGTCTCCAAATGAACAGAAGCCTAGTTTTAAATATTATTCAAAAGTTGCTTTTATTTTCATACTGAAAATCCTTGATGATAAAGAATAATTACACAGCGATATAATTCGATAATATATTTCTGTAAAGCCAATGAAAACACAAAATTCAGATGTTTCTTATTATATACATTTTTTATGTATTCATAATTGTAATTTGTATTTTCATTTTTTATGTATGTATATGTTGGAATTTAAACTTTTTGTTTTATTTCACTGTATTTTTTTTTTACTTTTTTATGTATTCATAAATTGTAATTTTTGTTTATTTGATTATATTTAAATGTTTTTTTGTAATTTCTGTTTTTAATTTTTTTGTAATTTTAAGGTTATTTTATTTTTAATTTATGATTTTTATTCCTAGATTTTAGCATACAAACATGGTTCTGCTGAAAAGTATTTCCATGTAGTTTTTACCTTCCACTAAACTTTCCATTCATATGCCTTCAAACTGAGAAATGGTCAAGTCAGCAGGATTTCCCATTATTTTGTATAACAGCTCTATTTTTAAAAGTCCTTTTAATTAATATTATAAATTCCTGAATTACTTAAAGGTGATCTAATTTGTTATGGCAGGAAAAGAAGCTGCTGCAGGAAATGAAGAGAACCAGCTGAATGTGCTGAATCGTGCTTCACAGCAGCACCTGCTGCATGTCCTGTACAGTCATGGCAGCCGGCCCAGGTTTGCTTACAGTGCAGAGACGCATCTCCGTATGCGGAAAGTCGATTGACTGTTGTGATAAATGGTCGGGGTGTAAGTGCTCCACATGCTGCAGCGACGGATAATCAAGCTGAATGGATGGGGCTTTTGTTTTGGTTCAGTAGCAGAGTTAAATGAAGGGCGCCCGCCGCTTCGCTCAGATTCGCCTCCGTTTGCCACGTCAGACGGTCGGGCCTCCAGATCCAGCTCTGAGTGGAGCTGATGGCTTCTTATCGATTTCACAGTGTGTGTTTCTGTTTGTGAAAGAAGACATGGAGGCTCTGAGCGTCTGTCTGAGGGCTGCATGTCTTCTTTGCTTCCACTGCTTCCTGTCCAGCTTCTAAACAAATGTGGAGCAGCCATGAAATCTGGGACTGAAACATCGGCCGCAAACTACGACTGCAGCTAACGATTATTTCAGTAATCGATTATTCTGACGATTAATCGATTAATCGGATAAGAAAAACATTCCTTCATATGTAGCAAAGGATCCATCCCCACCAAAAAATACTTCTAACTACGACTGCAGCTAACGATTATTTCAGTAATCGATTATTCTGACGATTAGTTGATTATTATGATGATTAAATGGATAAGAAAATGGGCAAATTCTGCAGATTTTTCATTCAGTCACTTGAGACTTTTTTGTTCATTACTAAGAAATATAAAAATCAATTTAATTCTTTGTTTAAGCAAGAAAATAAATATCTTATTGACTAATTTTACATTATTCTATTAGGTATTCTATTGATTAATTGATTAATTGAATTTTTAAAAATGGGCACATTCTGCAGATTGTTCATGTAAGCCTGTTTCGTAAAATATTAAAAATACAAAAAAAATCCAAATAAAGAAACAATTTAATTCCTTTTCTAAATAAAAAATACATATTTTATTTCCTAAAATGAAACAGCACAGTAATCCTTTAGTGAACATTTAATAATCTGCAGCAAAGGATTCACCTGCATCTAAAATATGCTTATAATGTGTGAAGATCTCAGCCCTGTTTGCCTGACTTACTATCAATACAAGGTGAGGCTGATATTATTAATAATCTCAGGAGGTTTTTTAATCAGCTGAAGCTAAAAATGAAACTAGGAGTTCTGGGTAAAACATGTTTACATACAAAATTTCATCTTAAATTCAACATTTGTGGTTTAACTCCTGCTGTGAGTTTGTTCTTCTTCCAGCAAATGGTCTTTTGTAGAGTCTGTTTACTCCCGTTATCGATTAATCGATTACTAAATTAGTTGACGATAATTTTGATAATCGATTAGTCGTGATTAATCGTTTCTGCCTGACTCCCCGGTCTGTGTCCCTCCTCTTCCTCCCGCCTGCAGAACGACAGCGTGGCGGAGAGCAACGAGGCGGATCCTCCGGAGAGCCTGAACACGCTGCTGACCGACGTCTCTCTGGTGAGCTCTGTTGGAAGCAGCCAGAAAATAAGAGATAAGGCCGACAGGGGAGGGCGAAAGGAGATGGGAAGGTGGTTGAAACATGGCTGCAAACTGAAGTGCAGTGGGAGCCATGAGAGATTTGGAAGAAGGAAAGTGGGAGTGAGCGACACTTGAAGCCTTTTTTCCTCCTGAAAGCAGCTCACTGGGGTCTGAAAATCCCATTTCATGACTGAAAACAGATAATTTCCTCACTGCTCAGCTCACGCATCACCATTTTTTATTATTATTTGATTATTTTTGTCACATTTTGTGCACAAACTCTCCTGTTTCTGTGCCCATTCCACTTTTCAGTTTGTGTTTATTCGCTCACATTTGGAAAATGCAGGAAATCAGCAGGATCCGTCCAGGCTGGATGCGTCGTCAAGGCGACCGTAACCGTTACCGACGCTGATGGAGCGATGTAATACAGCTGTGTGAATACAGAACAGCCAGGCTGTGGTTTATTATGCGTGTTCATCTGCACACCACTGGACAAATTCAGGGTTTATCACCGAAAAACACAAAATATTACCAAGTATTTTAGTCCAGTTTCTGGTACAAACATCTCAGAGCATTTTAAACAAGAGAAAACTGACTTACAAGTAACTTTTCAGCAACTTATAGGAGCTTGTTTTGAGTAAATAATTTCATAATATTGATGAAATAATCACTAGTCCCACTGGCAGATTATTTAATTTATAACATGTAAAAATGTCTTGCCATCAGTGAAATAATCTGCCTGTAGAAATATTAAGTTTTCATCAATATTAAGGAATTATTTACTCAAAACAAGCTCCTGTATCTTGCAGAAAAACTTGTAAGTCAGTTTTCTCTTAATTAAAATGCTCTGAGATGTTTGTACCAGAAACTGGACTAAAACACTTTATACAGTGAAAGGATTTAAGAAGTAAAGAAATGTTCTGCTGTCCTGGAAAAAGGCCAGGATCCACTCAGAACGTGTGACTGAACATCTTTATGGTTCTACAGGATTTATTATGTCTTTTAACTGACGATTAATTTTTAGGCCTCAATAAATGATAAATTACGACACAACTCCAAAAAAACATGTTGGGCACAAAAGATCTTCACATTATTCACAGTGAAACGGTTTTCTGGCAATAAGTTAATCTTTTTTAGCATCTGGAAAACAAATTATTTCAGAAACCTCCCGATTTCTGAGTCATAATTGACTGGCACTGCATCCGAAGCAGAGATCCAGCATGTTTGGTCAGCTGGTTTTACTGCTGTACAATGGCTGCTGGAAAAACAAGTGTTTTACTGTTGACTTACCATCCAGAAACCACTTAGTTGGTTGTGCAGGAGGCTCCACTTCTGCTACTCAAAAATGTACAGCTCCATAATTATGTATCCGCTTGCAGCCATTTTCATGTGTGAGTGTAAATGTTGAGTTGGGAGGTGTGGCTAGCAGCAGATTATTTGGATTTAAAGTGACATGAAGCCATAAAAACGCTAAAATCTCATTATCTAAGAATGATTTTGTGCAGAAAAATGTAATGAACATGTTTTGTATAGGCCATAGGTCTATCCCAACTCGTTAAAGGAAGCATAATGGGTCACCTTTAAATGTAAGTTTGTTTGGACATTTCTGAACTCGTTATGTTAACAAATTAAAACAGTTTATTTTTGTGCCTGTATTTGTGGCAGCCAACCAGTTCAGTAGAACGGCTTTGTTAGGTTTTGATCGATGGCTCCTTCCTCGCTGCTCGGCCTTCCAGCCAGATTACGACTCGTTTCACTGTGGATAATGACGTTCTCCTACCAGAAACTTAACACGACTGTTTGGTTTTGCTCTGGTGCTTTGAATAGGCCATCCATCTGCTCTGACCTGTTGAAGGAAACGGGTCAGCTTTAATGATCCGGACCTGAGCGGCGCCCTGCGCCGTGTCGATGTGTTTTTGCGTTTTCTCTGTTAGCGACGGTGATGATGAATGTATCGTCTCGCTTCAGGATGACGTTCAGTCCGCCACAGCAGAGTCGCCCCCCTCCTTCAAGCCTCCGCCCCCTCCGGGGTCTCAGAGGCGCCCGGGGAGGCGGGACGCTCTCACCAAGTGTCCGTCCTCCGAATCCTCCCAGTCCGGGTTGTACTTCACGGCCCCGAGCTCTTCTTCTGCGCCAAGCCGCGACGCCTCCAGGGACTACGCCGCCATCAAGAAGAAAGTGCCCAAGAAGGAGAAAATAACGTCCGCCCAGCTGGCCTCCGTCTCCCAGCACAACATCGGCCCCTTCCCCAGGGTCCAGTCGCCCAACAGAGGCCCCAAACCGGCCGTCCCGTCCCCCTCGCCCCCGCCGCCACCGCCACTTCCTGCCCCGCCTCCTCCTCCCTCGCTCCCCTCTAAGCCGGTGTCCCTGTCCAAGGCCTCCCTCGGCCCGGCTGCCGCCGCCAAGCAGCAGTTTGTGACGGTGGAGGTCCACAGGCCCAACGCAGAGCCGGACGTCAACGAGGTGCGGCCGCTCCCCCAGGCTAGAGGTAAAAACCGGGACAGAAATGATCCTGAACTGGTTTTATCATTTTATAGCTGCAGGAGGTAACGCTTGTAAAAAATATTATCTGATGAAGCTGTCAATATGAGATGAGGAAAATCAATCTGATTGGCTGACAAAGTTACTAGCTTTGTGCTACACTGCCCCCTACGGGTTTGTCTTATTATCTTATATGCAATAGTCAATATGTGGATTTATGTTTACAGCAGTATTGATAATTAATAATGAATTTAATGAAAGAGCGATTGTCTGTCGTCCTGCCTCCCATCAGGCGGCGCCCTGTCCCAGCTGTCCGACAGCGGACAGACCCTCAGCGAGGACAGCGGCGTGGACATCGCCGAGTCGGGACACGTCAGTAAAGACGGTAGCCCCCGATCCTCAGGCGCGCGCCCCGCCCGCCACTCCCAGGACGGTGGAGGGGAAAACCCGTCCAAACCGGTGAGATGGCGCTTCAGAACCGGCTGCAGATTAAAAACACGGAGGATTATCTGCCGCTGAGTTTCTGAGACTCGGTTTAACTGCGTTTTTACTTAGAAATAATGGCAAAATTAAGGAAAATACATATTTGTTTCAGAAAATAAAAACTGTGGAAGTAAAATTTTTTAGAGATGCACCAATATGAAAATTTGGGCCGATATTAATATCCGGTATTAATATTGCTATTATGGCCGATAACCAATATTTAACAATATTATTTATATTTCGCTGCTATTTTGACACATTTGGAAAAAGCAACCAATCAAAAACAGCTAAAAATAAATATTGGTTGTTCATATCGGCCCAGTTTTATTTATCGGACCAATACCGAAATGTTAAAATATAACTAAAATCGTCCGATACCGATGTTGATGCCGATATATTGTGCATCCCTAGTTATGTTGTCTAAATGAAACGATCAAATGTAATTTCCCTCTGGGATAAATAACGTATTTTTTAATTGAATCAAACTTTTCTTGGCTAATATCAGCTTCCAATTATGATTAATTTAGATTTTTTTTTCTTTGAGGAACATAATTTTAAATTATTTGTGAAAATTTCACCTATTTGCATTTCTCAAATATTCTGAAGAAAATGCGGTTTGGGAAACTGAAACACTTAGCCGTAATGCTAGCTGACGCGCTACTAGCTTGTGTTAGCAAGGCAGCCAATCCCGGCACTCCATTCATTTTCCCTGCAGCTGATTGGCCGTCTGCCAACGTGTGTGTGGTTTAAATCGGGTCCAGCTGGAAGAAGCTCAATAAATCAACGTGTGTGATGTTTAGTCCTTCTCCTGATCCTGAATTTAACCCTAACTGCGATCTCTTCTCTCCTCCCTCTTGTTTGTTCACACATCGTCTCACTTATTTCTTCATTTATCACTCATCCATTCATTCAGCCATGATCCATCATTTATCCGTTCACTTGCTGCGCTGTAATGTAACCAAACTGAAATCGCTCTCTGCTCCTGGTTGATTGATGTCAGGAATAACAAGTAAGGATGGGAGTGTTTTATTTATTCAAACTGGCTGCTTTCTTTCCCCTCTGGGGATTACTTCTCAGGGAAATTAGGGATTAAATGGACTGTGTGTAATAAAAAGCTTTTATTGTCCCAAAGAGCAACACATTTACCTTTCTCTCCATTAATGTCAGCAGGATGTGGAGGAAAAGAGGGAAACTGGAAATATTTATTCCAGGTTTTACACATAAAAACTCCTGCTGTGGTCACTGGTGAAAAACTCAAACATGTTTTTGGGGTTTTCTGTTTGTCTCGTAAGAAAAAAAATAGATAATGTGATGATTGGTATTTATTTATACATCATCAATAGATAACAGCTTGAGGATATGAAAAATGCAAAGATGGACCTCGGGGTCACATTTAAATGTGACACACGCCCACAGTAATGTCATTTTAAAGCTCACAGCAGTAGTTTACACTGTTAGCTAAAATGTTAGCTATGCTAACCCTGAAGAACGAACCATAAACATTAGGTATGCTAAAGCGCTATACCAACATGGTAATTAACAAATGCTAATGCTAAACTGCTATACCAACACGGTATTTAGTGGAAGCTAATGCTAAACTGCTATACCAACATGGTATTTAGTTGTAGCTAATGCTGAACTGGTATACCGACATAGTATTTAGTGGAAGCTAATGCTGAACTGCTATACCAGTATGGTATTTAGTGGAAGCTTTAGTTTTCACATTCTAATTTAAATGTTCTATAATGCCTATAGATATGGAAACTGGACATTCATAAACACCAGAAACAGAAATGAACATGTTCTTTGGTGTTGGCTTTGACTGGACCAGAACATTAAACCCCGCTAACATGCTTTAGATTATTCACTGAAGAAATAAACATTTAAATGAGTCAGAAAAAATTAGATGAAATGAAATTCCTGATCTTCTGGCCTTTGACATGTTGAATGTATTCATGAATATATTTATAACACTGAGTTGGTTAAGAAATAAAAGGTCTTGGCCTTTTTAGAAAAACTCATCCTTGCTCAAAGTACAAACTGCAAACATTATTTTACTAAATGATGCTCTTAAATACTTAATAAAATCCTCTCCTCTCCGTTTCCTGCCCCAGCCGGGGCTCTTGGAGCCCACCTCCATGCTAGTGAGGGTGCCAAAGAGTGCCAGCACCCTGGGTATCGCCATCGAGGGCGGAGCCAACACTCGCCAGCCGCTGCCGCGCATCGTCACAATCCAGGTGAGTTCAGAGAAACGAGGAAAATCCATGAGATTCAACATCCTAGAAGTCTTTCTGATGAGAAGCTGGAGGCAACTCCTCTCTGGTTACATTTCACCAAACCTTCTAGATCAGGGACCAGTGTTGTGGTCAAGACCACCGATCCTGAGACCAAGACAAGACCAAGACCAGAGCATGTCTGGTCTTGGTCTCTCAAAGACTTTTAGGGTCGAGACCGAGTAAAGACCAAGACCAGAGCCCCGCGCTACAGGACACGATAAAATGGTGAAATATGATCAAAATTGCTTCTCAAATTGATCTGAAAGATCTTTTTGTGATATTTTCCAATGAAAACCAACGTGTTTGTGGTTCTAATTCGGAAATATTTGCACTTATTTATGACAGTAAATGTGACTTTTAATGCAGATCATAGACTATAATCTGACACTAATTAAAGCTGAGGCAGCTGTTTAGTGCAAGTAAGAATGTTTTTGACAATTTTTGAGAAAGGGTTTTTCAATTATTTTGGATTGTTTGACTCAGTGCCTTAAATTTTATTCATAAAAAGTCTTAAATTTGAGTTGGTGAAACCAGCAGAAACACAGGAGTTGAGAATAAACTCAAAATAATACGAGATTAGTCATAGTAACATGAGATTAAACTCAGTGTTTTGAGAACAAAGTCATACAATTTTAAGATTAAAGTTGTAATATTATTTCGTTATTCTCATAATTTTTTAAATTATTTTCTAAAACTGTGTAAAATATTATTTCTTATATGATTCAACAGTTACCAAACTGCAAAAAGTGGAACTATGCATTTTTGAATGACTGAAGGATGACTTTTTAAAGAGGTTGTAGTTTACTGAGATGCTCCTGCGTACAGGAAATATAAAACGGTTTCCATCTGTTGGTGCATCTTTCTGTTTCTGTGAGTCAGCAGATCGTTTTCAGGGAACACAGGACTGGCGATTTTAAAAGGTCTGAGCATTCAGAGCCGTCACTCAGCCTCCCACTTCACCGAGACGCTGATTGAAATAAAAAAATGAAGTGGGGTTGGGTTGGGTCGGCTGATTGCCAAGGGAGGGATAAAAGGTTTGGAAATCAGTGCATTCAGAATCAAATAGGCGACTGGAGGACAGGATGTTAGAAAAAAAACATGAGATTGGAGATAATAAGGTGAGGAAGACCAGGGCTGCTGCTCTGGATGTGGAGGTTGGAGGTCATGGTGCTGTTCGTGCTTCTGGTAGCAATCAGAAAACAAATCCTCCCTGAAACTTCTTCTGGTCCGCTGCTTCACCTGAAGCAGAAACCGACGGGAACTGGCTGCTGAATAAATGCAAAAATCAGGAAGTACCTAATAAAAGCAATCATTGGTTTATAAGAACCTTTTATTTATGTGCCAAGCGAGACGAAACTTCACGAGGCTCAGCTTTTTGGGAATTAAATTTCTTTATCACAAATAATGGAGTAAGCCTTTGAATGAAGCCGTTTTACAGGCAGCATTCCCCATTACTGCCTCGCCGATAAGAACCTCGGTTTAATTCTCCGTGTCTCTAAATTTAGAGTCATAAACAACATTTATACCTCAAAAATGGAGCTCTGAGTCACTTCACTGGGAGACTAATAATGAAAAATATGCTCCTCATTACAGTGGATAATAGCAGAGGAAGGAACAAGGAGCTCTTTCTCTACCGCTGAGTGGCGTCTCCACCTGAAACCAAATGAAAGATCATGTTAGGAAACATTCGGATTTCACAATTAAAGGAAAGTTTTTAATTTAAAAACAACTGTAATGTAGTTATGAAAGACATCTTAAATATATTAGAGCCAAAAATGCAACAATTTACTGATAATTTAAGAAGGTTTTTGAACCCATAATTGCATATTAATCCAGTAAAGCAGTGGAGACACCGCTAGCTAAAAAGTTAGCTATGCTAACCCTAAACCACTAATCACAGATATTAGTTTCACAAGCACTAAAGGGCTACACCAACACAGCATTTAGCATATGCTAATTCTAAACCACTAATTATGAGCATTGTTTCCGCTAATGCTAAAGCACTATGCTAATACAGCATTTAGCTAAAGATAATCCCAAAGCGTCAATAATAAACATTAGTTCAGCTAACGCTAAACCACTACACTGAAATGATATTTAGCATATGCTAGTTCTAAAGCACTAATTATCAACATTATTTTCGCTAACGCTAAAGCATTATGCAAATACAGTTTTTAGCTAAATTAACATCATAAACATTAGTTTTCGCTAGCACTAAAGCGCTACATCAATACAGTATTTAGCAGAAGCTAATGCCAAAGCACTAATCATAAACATTAGTTCTGCTAATGCTAAACCTCTACACTGACATGGTATTTAGCAGAAGCTAATGCTGAAGCACTAATTATAAACTTTAGTTCTGCTAGCGCTACAGTCTACAGGAGCTAAAGTGTAGCTGACCTATGTGTTGGCTTAAAATCTTTATTACAGTACTGTTGTTTATTCTGAATAATACCAGTAATTTGTCACAGCGTGTGTGATTGTTTGGCTCTCAAAGTGATGCATATAAACTCAGTTATACAAGAGGAAGTCTACTTTTATATTCATATTAATTCCTAAACAACAAAAAAGCCTTCTAGATCTAAAATTTGCAGCTGCAATTTGAGAAGCGCCTGCAGAGGGCAGCAGAGTTTCACACAGATTTCTGTAATCAAAAAACTGAATCACATACACAAATCATTTCCACAGATTTGTTTATGCAAACATAAACAAATCTGTGTTTAAAATTACATTTTTAAGCATTTTTTGTTCTACAGAATTACATGATTTGATGTATTAGCACAAAATATTTTTCACTCTAATTTGTAATCATAATATTAGGACATCTGTGTGAAACCGGTTCAAACTGGATCTGCTTTTTATAATGATCTAAAACAAACATCTTCAGATTACTAAACTCGCTTTGAGTGAAGAAGAAGAAGAAGAAAAAAACGCAATTAAGGTTTTCTTTGTTGTTTAGCTTCCCATTGGCCTCAGACGATAGCATCAAAGCTTTGCCCAGACAGTTCAGTCTCTCTGCAGCAGTGAGAGGTGATACAGCAATTCCCTGGCTTCTGTATGTCCAATCGCTCCTGTCCTCAAGGGCTTTCCTCTCAGCTAGACCAAATCTCCACATCTGAGGATGGAGAAAAACTGCTGCAGTTGTACCTGTCCCTGTATTCTCAATATTCTGGAGGATTTGTGTTGCCTTAGAAGGGACCCATTATGCAAAATCCACATTTTGATTGTTTCCATTTGGGTCTCTGCAGCCCAAATTATTAAAAACAAACCGACCCAGCTTGTTTTTGGAAATAAGTTACCCTAGCAACCCCAGCGGAACTCTGCCCGTTACCTAGCAACCCCAGATGAACTCCAGCATGTTTACTGAACATGCTGGAGTGTTCTAAGCTAGAATCTCATGATTTTTAGCCAAAAATGTAACCAATCTGTTTTGTATAGGCCATAGACCTGTCCTAACCTGCTCAGGAAAGAAAAGATGTCACTTTTAAAACCGACCTGAGGATGTGGGTCTAATGTAAATGGTTCTGTTGTTGGTTTTGGTCCTCATTTCTTCACATATTAGAAATAAATTCTGTCAATTTATAATGAAATGGTCATTCTCTGAAAGGTTTTTTTTTCTCATTTATGAACAAAATAATTTTTTGTTTTTATTGAAACATTTATTTTAATTTCAAGACGTTTTCTTAGGTTCTTTTGATGCAGCTTCTGAGGTTTATATTTAAAAATCAGAAATAAAAAAATTAAAGATGCACAAAAACTTTACATTAGGAAATAACACTCTTCCATTAAAAGCTACTTTAATTTATTATGATAACCCATCTATTTATTCTATAATGAATATTTATTTCACTAATGTGACCTAAAAATGTTTTTCATACGTCTTGTTATTGGTTTAATTAACATGTTTATTCATAACTGCCTCTGAAATCACATTCTTGTAAGTATTTATGTAAGATAAGTTGCCTTTATAAGAATTTTGCACCATTAAAACTCATCAACATCCATCTAATCCATATTTAAATCAGGCATTATGCAAGAATTCAGGAAATAATTGCCAATATTGTAAATTTTACCCACAAGAGAAACTAAGAAGCCCTTTTCATTAAGTTAAAAAAACAAAGTTAACTAAACCAATTTGCTTAGATGTAATGAAGGCATGAGAACATTTTCAGAGGATTTTACCAACTCAGAAGTTGGTAAAATTGTTTAAATCGTTTGATTTTCAAAGCCCCATTTGTGATGCAAATTTAGCAATAAATATCCTCCAACATGTTAAACCTGCTGGTAATTTGACTCAAAAACGCTTCAGGTGAAACTATTTTTATTATTTAGAAACAAATAGACTTGTGTGAAATTATTAATTGTTTTGATTTTGAAATAATCGTCAACTAATTTACCAATCGATTAATCATTAACTGCAGTAAACAAACTTTAAAAAATGCCATTTGATGAAAGAACAACATGGAGTAGTAATTCAGTCCAAAAAAGATACATTATCCATTTAAGATATAAAATAATTTCTGTAAATGTGTTTTACAAAATTCTGCTAAAAAAATCCCAATTACTGTCCAATTATTAATCCAAAAATAATCTATTTTTAAGCTGCAGATACGTCTTTTACTTTAAATTATACTAAGTTATTACATTTTAGGTTATACAATTTACATTTTCTTATTTAAAAAAATTTGAATTATTTGTTTTTTTCATCTTTTAATATATTGGTTATATGGTTAGACTGAAATACTTATCACGATATAAGTGTTTCATATCAGTCCATATCGATAATTATTGATTAGTTTTTTGTTTTAAATGTCTGAAATCCTGCCAGGCTGTTAAGATGTTTCCTGTTTCATCCAGTTTTCTCTCCATGTCGTCATTTTTTATTTTTAATAAGTTTCGAGGCGCTGAGGAGAAACTTGAAACTGTTGCTGCGCCAGTTACTCACCAGCTTGTTGCTAGGTAACCAGAGTTGGGCGGAACTTGAAACTGCTTCCTACCCAGCAGGCTGTTGCTAGGCAACCAAAGAGCATGCGAGTTAGTTGATTCCACCACCTTAGCTTAGCTTAAATGTTGAATATTCTATCAGACGTATTACCTATTGATATCATGATATATATTATTGATTCAAGTGTTTCATATTTTTTATCCAATTAATCATCAGATTAATCAATGGGGAAGATCATTTGTGTAGCTTTTTATTTTTCCTTGTTTTTACTTTTTGTCTGAAATAAATAAATTAAAGTAACTGAATTGTTAGCTGCAGCCCTAAATGTGACCTTGTCCTGGTGCTATGCTGATGTACTTCCTGTGTTTGCGCTGCAGAGGGGCGGCTCGGCCCATAACTGCGGCCAGCTGAAGGTGGGTCAGATCATCCTGGAGGTAAACGGGGTTTCCCTCAGGGGCCGAGAGCACCGGGACGCCGCTCGCCTCATCGCCGAGGCCTTCAAGACCAAAGAGAGGGACTACGTCGACTTCCTGGTGACGGAGTTCAACGTGGCGCTATAGCTGCTAGCAGGCGACGATGATGATGATGATGATGATGATGGTGACGGCCAACCTTCTTCACGATCTGATGGCACAAACCGAAACAGAACCACCGACTGATCTCTGAGCCCTCCTTCTCTTTTCTAATCCAACCTTTAACTTGAAAGGCATTATTTCCTCAACGTGTTACCTCCAGCCTTTCTGGTTTCTTTCTGTCTGAAACCTGCAGCTGTTGGAACGGATCCTCGCTCTGTCTGACGTCTCCTTTATTTATTTAACGTTTATTTCTGCTTCTGTCTGAGAGTGAACTGTACAGCTGAAACCGACGGATGCTTGACTTTACAAGCTCGGGTTTGTACTGTATGTAAAAATGGACATATGTAGATACAGATGGATATATGCTGCACACATTAAAATGCTCCTATATAAATAAAAACATGTGTAACCTTTGAGTTATCTTTAAACCTTTTGTATGAAGAGCTCAGAAATAGACTTAAAGGGGTACCAGATAAGTCAGTTAACTATAAAAATGGGTCATTTAATAATTATCTTCCAAATTTTGATAAATGGTTCCTTCCTGTATGACATAAAGTAGGTTAGTTTGAAAAAGTAACTCAACATGCCACAATCCACAGAAAATTAAGAGCAGATAAAAAAATTAACCAATGCCTACAAGTCTAGAAAGTATGAAAGAAGATTAGGGCCAACAATACAATAAAAAAAATATGCTCTCATAATTCTGACTATAATTTCAAAATGCTGACATTTTCTAAGAATTTGGATTTGAGTTTCAGAATTCTATTTTCTTAATTCTGAGTTCTTAGAATTCTGATTTTAATTTCAAAATGATGCTGATTGTTTTTTCAGGGGAAAAAAATCAGCATTTATCATCCTCTGTTTCAGACTTCAGAATTTTTTTTAATCAGAATTCAGACATGAATTTCAGAATTTTGACATTTTTCTCAGAAGACTGACTTTTTTAAAATCAAAAGTCTGACTTTTTTCCCTCATAAATCTAAATTGTTTAAATAGCTCATGCACCATCAGGCAAATCTAGTCTTAAAACTCAAATCTCAAAGGTAAATTTGTGATAGGCTCACTGTGGATAAAATACTGGCTCACAAATAAAGATGTTCGGACAAACAAAGCACCGTGTCGACATCTAGAATGTGTGACATCCTGGAAGATGAAGACTAAACAGGAGTTTCGTTTCAATATTAAGCTCAGTGTGGAAAAACTAAAGCGATGGTTGAAGTGAGGAGGACTGAAAGTGAGCGGAAAGAAGGCATTTGGTTGAAAGGTAGGTTTTTTATTTGTTTTCTGGCTAACTGTGGTAGCTAGCACTCGCTAGCACTTAAATATTAATTCTGAAAAGCCTGTGAATTGATTAAGGCACCTTGAGCAGGATTAGTGTTACTATGTCAGCTCGGTGTCGCATAAAACAGTTCTTCATTTTAAGTGTTTTTGCGGTTGCCAAACAGCTGTTGGAGGGCAATAACCTAAACCAGCCGATCACAAACAAAATCAGCTGTTCAGACACAAAACGCAGCTTAACGCTCGTTTGTCCGAAGCTAAAATGGCGGCGGTGCTTCTGTTCTAAATGCAGCAGTTTGACGTCATGTTCTGTCAGTGCCACAAGTTGAAAACAACGTATTTATCTCCATTTTACTCTAAAGGTACCTATATTATGAACTCAAATCATCGGAGATGTATACTTTTCCAAGAAAATCTAACTTCTTTAGAATGCAACGTTAGCATGCTACTGTTAGCGTTAGCATGCTAACACTAATGTTGACACTAGCGGGTCAGTCAGGTTTGACTGCTGTACTTGGTTTGACTGCTGTACTTTATGGGGTCATTTTGCTCTTGTATTTCACTGTTATGAAGCGTTTTTAGTGGATAACTAATTAGGTTTTTAAAAACTGCCACTTGGCAGCTTGAAGAAGAAGAAGAAATTAAAACTGTATTTCAGCTTGGTAAAATAAAATACCGTCGAAGAAGACATATTGTTGACTTTAAAGCAATTTAAACTGTTTTTCCCAATTATAATTTTCTGTAAAAATAAGCGATGAGGTACATAATGTTGCTCATAAAGGTTTATTTGCCTGAGTTGCTGTCATATTTTCAGCCTCTGAACACATATAAAAACTCGAACTGTTTGGGAAGGAAGTAATTATGGATGTACCAGGCAATCTCCCTGATTTATCTTCCTCTGTTAAACACAAACAGCCTGTCGTTTGAATGCATCACAAAGCTGAATCACAGATTTAATTATATACCAGATATTTTATTACATCTTTTTTCAGGAATACATTTCAGCAGAAAAACAAGCTGATATTTTATCACTTTATAGCTTAGGGTTTTTTTTTTTTTTCAAAACAAAACCCTATATTAGTCTTTATTTTCATTATCTTTTTTATTTAGTGTCTGGTGAATTATTTCTCTGTTTAAGTTAGGAGATATTTTAGATCAGAATCCCAACAAAATGCCCACTGATGATTATTTTCAGTTTTCCGATGTTTGAAGATTAGACTTAAATGTCTGTCAGATAATAAAGTTTACCTCAAGAAAAAAACAAAACATCATGTGAATCAGAAGAATTACAAGTTTAAACTCTGAACAACCAATAAAGACGGAACAGAAATAATTTCTAGGAAACAAGTAGAGAGAAAGGCAGAAAGTACAAGTCTGAAGGTTACTTGATGTAATTTATTACAACCCAAATATAGTTTGTGAAAACATAAATTCCCAAGCAGAGCAGACGGCTTCCAGGCTGCATTTTGTCAATAAAATCCACAACATTTTCCCCCCCAAAAAATCTGAGTTTTAGATATATTTATTGACAAGGAATTTTTAAAGACAGCAATCATTTTAACTAATTTTACTAGAAAAAATCTTAATGTAGGATTAGTTTCTCAGGGAATAAAATCTAAATTTTGATTCTTGGATTTTCAGTGTGAGATACAGAACAAAATTAAAGATTTAAGAATTTAATCTCAAAATAATTTTTTTTACTCTCAAAATTCTGACTTAAATCTCAGATTTCAGACTTTTTTTTCTCAGAATTCTGATATTAATCTTAAAATTTAGCCTTTTTTGTCTGAATCTTTCTCAAAATTTTGATTGTACACTAAAAATCCTGATTTTTGTTTCTCAATTCTGATTTTAATCTCAGAATTTAGACAGTTTTCCTCAGATTTCACAGTATTTTTTTCTCAGGATTTTCATTTCAATCTTAAAATTCAACCTTTTTATCAAAATTCTGAGCTCAGTTTCAGAATTTTTTTTTTTTTTCTCAGAATTCTGAGTTTTGTTCAGAATTTTGACTTAAATCTGAAAATTTTAAGCTTTTTTCCTCATTCTGACATTACGTTTTTATTATTGGCTAAATATGGCCCTGAAAACTAAATGTTATATTTGTAATTATCTTTTATAAATAGTGTTTTATTTACTGAAGTCATCAACATGTGACTGTAATAGATTATTCCACAGATTTTAAGGAATGTCTGAACATAGAAAAACTAAACTGAGTTAAATAAATGAAGTTGTAGAGTGCAGTGCTTCTTGTTTTTGAGTTTAAGAAAAATTAACACTTTACAAATTAGCATTTTACCTTTGCAAAATAAGACGCACCTTGTGCGTGTTTTTATATGTTTTAGTAGTAAGAAAATTGGCTTTTCTTACTATTGATTTACTTTTATTGCAAAAGTTGTTCATTTTTAATGAATAGTTTATTTAAAGATATTTTCAGACGCGCTCGGTCTGCCTCGTCCTTTCACCCCTGACTGCACCGGTTCCCCAGACGATGATTTAATTTTTTTAATCAGCTACATTTAATCACATTCCCCTCTTGTGGGGCTTTCAGGAGCAGCAATTACACCCGAGAGAGAAAGTAATGAGACATTTACAGAATGACATCGCTAAATATTAAAATAAAAATCATACATGCCGAGCGAGTGGGCGTTCACGTTCCGTCTGTCTTTAGAAACAGTAATTAGCAGATAAGCGATGAAAGACGGAGAGGAAACAAAAATAAACTAATTTGTTGTGGAGTTTTTCTGCTCTCTGTTCATCACTCTGTTGACTCATGTTGGGCCGGTTTGGGTTGGAATTATAGAAATGGATCTGCATTTGGTGCAGGAAGGTGCGTTCTGTTTGTTTTCTGCAGATGGAGCGTGTCTGTTTGCGCTTAATGGACGAAACAAGAGAAATATGGTCAAAACAAGCAGATGGTGAATAAAGATGAATATAAATGTCACCAGCAGAGAGGAAACGGTCCGCCTGGACGGCTCTGACAAATCACCATCAAACTCTCGTCAGTCATTTTAGAGAATAACACCACATGTGCTTTTCTGACACATCCTGCTGCCTGTTGGTGAATGTCAGCGACTGATTGATGGAAACGGATTTAAAGTGAGTCTGTAATCGGATCAAACTGCTGATTCTGGATTCAACAGACGAATAAAGTAAAGTTCATTTAACCTCCACAGATTCAAAATGTGAAAAATCCACCAGAACTTCATAAGACTTTATTTAAAACCTTTTCAGATGAGTCCATCTGTCTAATTTTGCTCTTTTTCATCATTACATCTCTCCTGCTGTTAAACACAGTGGAGGATCTGTGATGCTGCGGCCCTGTTTCTGCTCCAAAGTCACTGGGAGCCTGGACAGAATGCACTGAAATACCAGCATATTTATATGGAGCTACAAGAGAGCCATAAAGTTGTTCAAAGAAACATTACATAAAATGAAAAAAATGTCATCTGAAAACATAAATTTTGCATCTGAAAAAAATAATTTGAAACTGAAAATATTTTTATCAAATTTTTTGAACGAGAAAAAACGATATAAAACTGAAAAAAATATTTTGAAAATTAAACTGAAATACATTTTTGAAACTGAAATAAAAAGTAAAAAATTTTGAAACAGATTTTGAACTGAAAAAATACATTTTGAATTTGAATAAAATATTTGAAACTGAAAAAAATAAGAAAAATAAATTTTTAAAACTAAAATGAAAAACTTAAATAATTTCAAACTAAAAAAATATCTAAAGGTTGAATGATATAAAATGATATAAAACTGAAAAAAAATTTGAATCTGAAAAAAAAATCAACCTCTGATTTCATTAACTTAAAATAAAAAAATAATTGATTTGAAACTGAAAAGGAATTTTTGAAATCAAAAAAACATGGAACTAAAAAAAAAAGTTTAATCGGAAAAAAAATTGCAAATAAAAAAACTGAAACAATAATTTGAAGCTGTTAAAAATAATGAAAATAATTATAAGAGATTGACAAAAAAATGGAAGTGAAAAAGTCTAAATCCACTTTTCAGATTCATTTTTTTTTCAGTTTCAAATATCTGGTTGTGTTTTAAAGTGGACATTTTCTATGTTTAAACATTTGTTTACAGTGTCTTCAGTTTTTTTTTTAAAGTTTTGGCCCCAATTTAACTCCATACATCTATATTGAAAACTATCATCATGTCAGTTCCCACCCATTAATCGTTTAGAACCTGCAAAATACCATGTCCAGAAATTAAAACAAGCTAAAGTCGCTGAGTTTGTCTCCAAGTTTTGACACTTTCTTGCCTCCAAATCCTCTTCCTGTGTTAGAGCGACTGAAACGCCTTCAGGACAATTAATGCATCAGAGACATGTCGGACGTGATATTCAGGCTGCTGCCTGTACGTGTGTGTGTGTGTGTGTGTGCGTGTGTGTGTGTGTGTGTATGGCCTCAGGGAAACAGATGATACCTCCCCATCAGGTGGAGAAGAGGAGGAAATATGGAAGAAAAGGAAAAATATTCAGCCTGATTTTTCACTGCTTCAAAGTTAACATCCATCCATCATCTGCGTCCACCAGGTGTCAAACTGAAGGCTCGCGGGCCAAATCCGGCCCGCCGTAGCGTTTTACGTTTAAATATAACACGTGTGTGCCTAAATGTTATTTTACAAGTCAAATCAAAGCAGTTTTTATCTGTTTATTGCCAAATTACATCAATCAGTCCCTCCAGTTTTCACACAAATCAACAGATCAATAAACTTTTTTTGCTCTAATGCATTAATGTGAGTTCACTGAAGGTTTTCTGCAAAAATGATCAAAAACATCGGGTTTAAGTGATGGTACCTCCCACCTGTAGGTGGGGATGTCTTACTTCTACTTCTCTACTCTGTTAATTTTTTGCAAATATTTCTAAATTAGCACCAAAAGTCAATAATTTTCCCAAAAAAAAAAACAAAAAAAAACAAAAAAAAAAGAAAAATCCTGGAGGGACGCTGTACTTTTTCATTAATTTCATTAATGAAGTATTATGAAGTATTTCTATCTACTTTTACTTGAGTAAAATGTCTGGATTTTCTACCCCCTGAATAAAAAACAAACATGTTTTATACTGAAATAAACTGATTTGGAAAACATTTATTTTGCCTCATTTTGTTATTTTTTGTTACTTCTATGAATTATTGTCATTTTGGTCCTTAAAATACCAAAATTTCCATTTAACTTTGTATGTTGTTCTGTCTGATGATTTAATTTTTAAATATTAAATGATTGATAATTTCATCAGTTTCTCAGTACTTGAGTAGACTTTCTACCAAAAAACGTTTTCACTTTTACTTGGGTAAAATTTATATATATATATATATGTATTTATATTTGCTAATTATTTATTTTATTTTAAAACTTATTTGGAAGAGCATAAATATCAAATTGTTATTAAACAGTGTCCTCTTGTGGCGTCGCTTAATAACTACATTTTCTAAGGTTTATTAATGAAAGACATATCCCGCCTCCTTTTAACATAATAACCAATCACAGCTCAGGTTGACTTGGAAAGGTTATACAAAGCCCTCTGCGCTGACTGTAAGGTAAACACTACCTGCAATCTCCAGAAATTCAACATGTATTTCTGAAAGTTGTTGGAACATATTTAGTTTCTAAAGCACACAAATGCTGTAAATCATATGAATGGTATGCTTGTGTCGATAATTTGGCGAAGAAATACCTGCAAGTCATAGCGTAGGGCGAAATTTAACCCGTTTACACTGCTTGGGGTAATTAGCCTTCCAGGCAGCAGAATCAATGTTGCGCTCTGGACTGATGATAATTAGCTTTCTAAATGTCACCTGTGTCAAAGTTGTCTGGAGGAAAGACGTCCTGTAACATTTTGTAAAACAAGGTAACGCCGTTTTTCTGTCAAAATTAATCTTAGAATGGGCTGCAGACATTTATTTTTAACTGTAACTTGCTGTCCGTGTTGTAAACCGTAACGAACTTTTGTACAGCTAGCTAACGGTTTTCTGTGACGCACTTTCTCGTTGATGCAGGGTGACGAATTATATAATTTTTTTTATAAGTTTATATTGTTTTTTGTGTCTTTTAACTTTCAGTGAGTAGTTCTCAGTGGGTGGTTTGTTGTGGTGTGAATGCCATGGAGACACGGAGGGGTGGGACTTTCATTTTGCCTTTCTTTTTTTTAGTTTTATGGTTTCTAGGCAACGAGCCGCTGCTGTAAAAACCTTTGCATATGATCTGCTGCTCCTTTCTTTGGTAATTTGGAGTTGATCATAAATTAAGTTTTTGTGCTGTTTGTGTTACAAAGGTTTGCATTAACTAGTTACTCAGTTTCATTTATTTGAGCAACAGTCCTGAAAAAAATAAAAGTTTTAGAAGTAGTTTTACTGCACCACACTATTTACTACTGCTAATAAATCTTAATTACCTACTATAAGTGTTGGTTTTATAACTTTATATTGGGGCGGGGGAAATATTTGGGACAGCTTTTTTTTTTATCAAAATGACAAAAACGACCCAAACAATAAAGTGTAGAAATGACCAGAATGTTTATTTTAAAGTCTGCTGAACATAAAAATGTGTTTTAAAAGTGTTTTAATCCTTTTTTATTAATCGTTAAATTAAGTAACTGTTGAAATAATATATTTTCACCAGATTGCAGCTTCAGACTTTCAATTTAGGCTACAAATACAGACTGTCTGGCAAATTCCTTTCAAATTTTATTATTAATTTAGCATTAATTTAAACATTGGCCAAGCAAAATATGTTGGATGTCATTTCATTGGTCCACTTCAGGGTTTAAGATAGTTTAGGATTTTTCATTATAGTTTAGATTTATTTTGTTGTGACTTTTTGTCTAATTCAGTTAGTTTTAATTAGCTTTTAAGAGTGGTTTTGGTAGATTTTATTAGTTCAAATATTGTTTTTTTTATTATTCACAGTACCAATTTTAGTTTTTTCATACCTTGGTGAATTTTCTTTGCCGAAATGAAAAAGGTGAAAGTTATTATGAAGTATTACTAAAGTAAAATTTCTGGATTTTCTACCCCCTGAATGAAAAACAAACATGTTTTAACCTAAAATTCACCAGACGCAGACACACATCTGCAATTTTTGTTAAAATTTTTATTGAAAGAAAAAATTTCATTGGCCTGATTTGATTTTTTTAAATTATATTATTTATATGAATCAGTTTGGTTCTTAAAATACCAAAATTTACATTTAACTTTATATGTTGGTCCATCTGATGATGTAATTTTTAAATATTAAATGATTGATAATTTGATCAGTTTCTCAGTAAATACTTTTTGACTATTATTTGAGTATTTCTTTGACAGCTACTTTTTACTTTTATTTGGGTAAAAATATGTTGACGTAATGCTACTTTTACTTGAGTACAATTTTTGCATTCTCTGCCTTTAATTGCCATTTTATTTATTTCACTTAACGAAAATGTTTTCTGAATGTTTTGTTATTTTGTCAGTTTTAGTAACCTTTAGTAACATTGGTCCACTTGCGTGAGCGTCCAGTGTCCTCGGCTCTGCTTGGTGAACCATAAGGAGATTATCAGTCAAATATCTGAGCCGCCTATCAGGCCGTGCTTCGCCCCATCCTCCCGTCTGTATTTAATCTACCTGCATTTTTCTTTTTTCCTCAACATGACCTGATTTCACCACCATTTAAACAAAAAAAAAAATCAGTTTTATTTCCCTTTCTATTCACCCTTAATTTCTTGAACGTCCATCCAAGATGGCGGCTCCCTGAATGTCAGCTGATTAGCGTTGTAGATGTATGCTGGTGATGGGGGTCTGTTGGGTGTCAGTGAAGCCCCCTGTCGGGTTTAGAGCAGATTAAGCCCCATATGGCGGCTCAGATAAACCCTCAGTTCTGCAGGGAGATCGAACGAGTCAACAGGTGAGATTTTATGTTTCTACTGATAAGACACTAGATTTTAAAGTCGGCCGCTCCGTGGGGTTTTATTCGCGCAACACAGCAGTAAATGTTAGTCTTAGTTCCTCGTAATGGAAACAAGACTGAACTAAATAAAACAATGAGGTGAATAATAAGACGTTAGATAAACATCTATATTAATCCCTCTGAGGTCACACGACACTGCAGGTACATTTTGACACTTTTTTTGTCTGGCATCCTGAATTTATTACCTACATTATCACCAAACTACACGTCATGTAAAATAACATATTTTATGTCTGTCCTATGCAGTTTTAGAGGATTACTGATCTGTAATCAGTAAAAATCTGATGACCGTTAAGATGTGCAGATAAATGATTACAGAAAACAAGACAAACAAAACTTCTGCTTGTACTTTACTGCTTTTAAAATTGTGTGGACATTTATTGTTTTTACTTAACGCAGTTTTTGTTTCGTTTGGTATCATTTGTCTGTCTCCCTTTTATTAATCAAAATTATTATTTTGATTAATAATTAAAATCTTAAAAATAACTAAAATTCTTGTTATGATTATACTAATAATTAAAAAAAATCATTGGTCTATTTTAATTTTCTTGTATATTTTTATTCAAGAAAGAAAAAATTTATTTTGCTTTTTTTAAACTGATTTTTGTTTTTCTTATCTAGAATAGAATATAATTTATTGATCCCCAAGGGGAAATTGCTTATTTGTTCACAAGCTACTCCATCCAAAGTGATAAGCATTAGTAAATACAATACAGCCACAAGCGATTATACAATTTTAAATTTATTTTTAAAAATGAATATAATATTACATTTGTTTATTTACAGAGGAAATTAAGTATATTTATTTTAATTGAGTGAATATACCAAAATAGCTACGCGTTGACCTTTGTTCATTTTGACCTTCCGTATTTCAATTCCGTTGTCTGTATTTTAATGAAGCATCACTGCATCGGTTTCTGTTGGTACCACAGAATCTGAGAAAGATGCTCCGTGTGCTGGACTGAGAAGCTGAGACTTTAGGGCTGAATGGACAGAAGAAAAAACAGACCCGGGGTTCTCCACTGGACCCCGTCGCCCATCCAAGAGTCTCTCTCCTTCGCGCTGACATCCGATGACTCCTGGGAGGAGGACGACAATGGCAATGCCAAAGAGGAAGAGGATGACTTCTTCAAGGAGATGAATGAAGACGGCATCATTGGGCTGTCAGAGGCCCTGGAGGAGTGGGAATTAGGGAACCCGTGTGGCGATCCTTGCTCCCCAGAGGACACGGTTCCTAGTGGAGGCGACAAGGATTCGTCTCTAAAATCCTCAGGAGATGATCTTCAACCCCGGCCAGCCCGTGAGTTTATTCCTCCTGGAAATGTACTCTGCTTTCAAGTTCTCATTTTTAGACTAAATGATTAAATATTCAACATATTTTAAAGAGGAACTATTACTATTAAAATTAACTCTTTGCATATTTTTGTACTTCTATTTGGTCTTAACTGCTTCTAAAAACGAATTTTTGGCAATAAGTTAAAGTTGTTTGGTCTCTTGAAAATGAGCCGTTTCAAAATCCCCTCCTACTCCTTTGGTTGGGGTTGCTTGGTAACAAATGTTACATCCTACCTGTTACACCAAAGCGGAGCGCCAGCATGTTTGGTCAGCTGGTTTTACCGCAATATACACTGTACAATGGCTGCTGGAAATGTCAAGTGTTTTGTTGTTGACTGACCATCCAGAAACCACTTGCTGTATGTAACGTTGTTGGTTGTCCAGGAGGCTCTACTAATGCTTTTCAATGATGCACATTTGTGTAATTGCGCATCTGTTTGCAGCCATTTTCATATATGAGTGTAAACTTTGGGATTGGGGCGTGACCAGCAGCAGCTTATCTGGATTTAAAGTGACAGGACGCCCTAAAACGCCTAAAATCTAGTTATCTAGAATGATTTTGAGCAAAAATGTTTTGTATCTCCCATAGATCTATTATAACCTTTTCAAAGACGCATAGTAGATCACACTTAAATGTTTCAACCAAAATGACAGTCAGCTTCAGAATTAAGTCTGTTTATTTTTGTAAATCTAACCTTGTATTTGTTTAGTAGAATGGTTTTCTGTTGCATTTTAATAACTTCTTACAAATTAAGTTTCAAACTGTAAAACTAAAAATTTTGAGAAACCATTTTTTAAATCATTGTGTAAAAAGAGCTAGTTTATAAGAAGTATTTGTTAAAAAAGTCAGCCTCTTTTATGTAAAAGTACTTTTTAATGCTTTCTTCCTCCATTTGTTGCGACGTAGCAGCAGCTGAAAACCCAGAGCCTAGCGGTCTGGCCTCTGAGTCCACGGTCACCTCCTCCTTTTCTCCTCACCGTTACACGCTCACCGAGGAGGAGCTGACGGCTGCTTCAGGGATCGAAGCAGAAACCTTCCCAGACACAGAAACAGAGTCTTGCTGCAGCAGCGTGAGGTCCAGCGCGTCGCGCCTGGAGCTGAAGCTCAGAGGTTCCCCTCGGGCAGCTGTGCCCCTTTCTGAACAAGTTGTGTTGGAGAATATTTCTTCAGAAGGATCAGAGAAGCAGAAAGCTGGACTCCCTGCTGAAGCTCTGAAGTCCAGGACGTGTTCCCTCGGCAGAGCCTCGAACGGCTCGGCAGAGTCCAGAGGTTGTGACAGAAACATGAAAGCTGCTGGAGCCAGAAGTAACCCTGCAGGAACGGACGAGCTCAGGTGGGCTCATCTGCTGTTGTCAGCAGGAAATCTTCCTCAATATTCTGCTAATGTCAAAAAAACAACAGCAACATTTCACAACTTCTGTAATTACATTAAGTAAAAAATTAAATTAATATCGCCTGTTCACACAATAAGTCGTTAATAGTCCTAGATATAAACAGTTACAGAGTTTCCCCCAGAAAACTTGCTAAATCGGTTTGTGGTGTCTCGCTATGGCTGCCCTCCAGCGAAGAATCATTACCAGGAAATGTTTAAATATGACCAGATAATGACGTGTTGTACATTATTTTATCTTTATTTCAAATAAAATTACATACAGAATCTTTAACACAATGACAAATATCACAATACTTTAATAATAAGCAAACCTGCAGACATTGACAATATTGCTGTTTAGAAAAAAATAAATATACATAAATGGGTGAAATGAAACAATGCTGATGTGTTATATGCAGTTCTCATGTAACATCGCACTTCAGGCACCTTTGTAACCGGCAGCCATCTTGGCAGGCAGTTGCTATGGAGTTGCTATGACAACAATAAACAAGCCACAAGCTTAGAGCTAGCTCTCGTCTCGTTCCTATTTAACTTATAAACAGTAAAAGTTCATTACGAGTACTACTTGATCACAACTTTTGAGTACTCTACCCACCTCTGTGTAATACAAAGATAAATATTAGTGATATTTGCTGTAGTACTTAAAAGGTAATTACTTTGGAGCGGCTACATGAGCGACGTTTTGGACGTTTTGGTAGTCAGTGATTTTACCCAAGAGCCAATTGCATATTATTCGAAAAAAAGAAAAACAAACCATCATCTCCCTACTACTTCCTGTTGTCTTCTTTGTCGTTTCAGTCAGTAGTAACATCCAACTGTTGATCATGTAACTCATGTGATGTGAAAAAAGTGTACTGCTGAAAAACCATCTTATTCTATAGAACAAACATTTTTTGCCGTAAAAAGTGTTTCCATTAAGCAAATTTATTTTTGTAATTTCATGCTGAGCAATTTTATGAAGAATGAAAACGCAGCTACTGACACCTTATATCTTAGCTTTCATTTTTGTTTTTCCTTTCCAGGAGAGCATCACTGTCTCATCAAACCCCGAACTTCTCGAAGGTGGAACCCAGGATTCATTTCCCTAAGCGAGGCTACAAGCCTCCGAAAGGCAGGAAGTTGTTAGAGAGAGCCACGATGTCGCCGCAGCCCCCCATCGTGTTTAAATCCCCCGCCGACATCGTTCAGGAAGTCCTGTTCAACAGTGAAGGATCCTCCCCCTGTGATACCAACACGCCCACCAAGGCTGCCAGCTCCACCGTCCCTCCAGAGTTCAGGTGTCGGCAGCAGGCCACCACTCTGCTGCAACAGCTGCAGGTACGATCTGGAGGAAGCGCGTCTCAGCTAGCGGGCTACTCCAAACCTGATTGGCTCGGTGTGCACGATGGTGAAAACAGCAGGGAAATGATACTTAAAGGTTGGATAATATGGAAAATTAGCATCATGGAGAAACATTGCCAGGATCATGGGCTGAAGACATTGTGTCGGAAAGAGGAGGAGCTTCTTAAAGAGACAGAGGCCCAATTTCAAGGTTTTAAATTAAGGCACAGTATTATGCAAAATAGACTTTTTTGAGCTGTAAATCGTGTTATAATGATGTTTCCTCATCAAAACAAACCTGGAGTGTTGCTTTGCTTCTTAAATGCATGTTTGAGGAATCCTTTAATCACCATGGCAACCATTCAGCTGGGTGAAACCCCTGGGTGGACCTAGCCCCGCCCCCGAGACGCAGCTCCTCCACTCAGCTCCTTCAGACTAGTCAGCAGCAATTAGCAAACATCTGGTGGAGCTGCTGAGCTCATTAAACGAGCTACCTGTCAGTTCAGCGCTGCAAAAAATGTTTTAAAGGGCTAATGGAGGAGCCATGTTGGGACGACCTCCTGAAGGCGGAGCTTCAGAAAGAGCAGGAGATTTTAAAGAGACAGAGGCCCAATTTCAAGGCGTTAAATTATTATATAAAACTTATTTTAGGTCATAATTGATGTATACAACATTTTTTATCAGCTGAAGTTAACATAGTTACTTGGCTGTGCTATAAAATTACATTAATACATAATACACTGTAAAAACACAAAAACATACTAAGTGTTTTTTCTAGATTCTACAAATTTGGGAATGTTATTTATTTCATAGAGGGAGCAATACCTATTAACCAACTGAATACATCATGCAAAGGTGTTGGATTAACCCAGAAAGGCTCATTTTCATCCGTAGCCTCCTAATCTGCTGATGGACGGGATTAAAAAATACAGTTAACATGCATAGCAAACAGACATGACTTATGATTTACAGTAAGCATTTATAATAAAATGAAAATGAGTCACATCCGTAAGAAGAAAACATTATTTCATTTAAAGATTACTCAAGGTAGGAATACAATTTAGATTATCTATTAAGTGCTTAAGTAAAACTGTTAAACTTTCTTGAAGAGGATTTAAGTATAATTCAAGTTCAAACAAGTATATTTAAAAAACAACGTGGGAAAGACTTTGTTTTCTTTTCCATCATTAAAAAGTTATGTTGCTTCATCTATGCGTTCATTAATCCCTCGGTGGATTCATTCAACCTTCAGAAATTATTTTACTTTATTTCAACCAAGTTCCTTTTATAGTCCAACAGTTTTGTTTTCCAGAACAAAACTGCTCAGAGGAATATCCACTCACTTTGTGTCGCTCTGCAGGAAGACTACGACAGGCTGCTGACCAAGTACGCGGAGGCGGAGAACACCATCGATCGTCTCCGTCTGGAGGCAAAGGTAGTTCATCTCTGAGGCCGTTTCTCATATTTCAACCTTTGTGTTTTCTCATGAAAGCATCTCTTAGTAAGGATGTGATTTATCACTGATCCCACTTTTAAAACAATGACTGCAGTCTCGTTTCCCAAAATTGCTTTTAGATTGAAGATTACATGGAAGCCTTTAGATTGAAATTAAAAAGAAAAATGAAATCCAGCTGCCTTTGTTTATTTTACTTGACCACTCTGCAGCTCAGTGAAGTAATGCGCCTTAACCACAGGGGATCAGCTGAGTGCAAACAAATCACATTACAGGTGAACATTATGGTAGTTTGTTGAAGGTTTGCATCTTTTTAAAGTCACATCCAACTTTTTATTGGTGAAAAACAAGTTATTTTGTCAGAAAGGTGCGTTAAATCACAAGCTGAAACATTATGTAAAACAATCCCACATCTTCATTTTATTTATGTAAAAGTAAAATTCAGTTCAAATACACTGCAAAAACACAAAATCTTACCAAATACTTTTGGTCTAGTTTCTATTGCAAATATCTTGGTACTCTTGAAATAAGGGAAAACTATATCCCAACTGACTTCTGAACAAGAAATCTGGGCTTATTTTAAATCAATAATTTATTGGTATTGATGGAAAAGTTCACTAAAAACACTGAAATAATCTGCCAGTGGAGCAGCCAGTTTTCATCAATGTAAGGAATTACTGACTTAAAACAAGTTTCTTGCTGAAAAGTTGAAGCAAATTTTGTCTCAATTCAAGTGTATTAGATTTTCTGTTGAATAAGAAATTCATCTAATTTATTCATTAACCCATTAACCCACTCATTTATAGATTATTTTTAGATTAACATATTTGCATTTATTTATTTGTTATGACTTTATTTATATTCAGTCATATTGAATTACTTTCATCACTCTCTATATATATTTAGTAAACTTCATCTCTTATGGTTATATTTATATAATTAATATTTAACACCATAGATGCAGTAGATTTTTAATGAAGAAGCAATTTCCCCTTGGGGATCAATAAAATCTATTTATTCTAATTAAAAATAAAAAAATCTTGGCCTGTCGTAAAGTTGACCTGAATTCAAAGTACAAATAAATAGAGGCTGTAAAACAAGATGGCAGCTTTAATTAAAGTTATTCAGATTTTTAAAAACATTCAATATTCAAAAACCAAAAACTCGATTAATCAGTAAAAATTGATTAATCGGATTAATCGCCCAATCCTACCTTTACTTTAACATTCAGTTCCTGGCGATAAAATGTGTGAATGCGCCAATTTGTGAAGCAGAATTAGATGTTTGGAAGCAGGTGGGCTCATCTGCTGTTGTGAGGTGATTTATAATTGTTTTCTTTTTCCGTGCAGGTGAACCTGGACTCTGAGCCTCCAAAGGCTGGTCACGCCGTGCCTGCTGGGCTGAACCAGAAGGCTTCAAAACTGTTGAAGATGGATTTGTTTTATCCTCACAGAGCTGTGACCGGCTCTCCTGGACGAGCTGCTCATCAGGGTAGAACCGTCATCTGGTGCCTCTTTCTAATCTGATCCGTTTTTACAAAGGGAACTGAAGGAATGCGTTTCTGTAACCAGCCTGTTTGTTGAACAGAAAAGTTAGACGCCTCTTCTTTGCCATCCGACTTCGGACAACAACTCTCCAACATCCTGTTCACTCAGTCTGAGAAGTTCCTTCAGCAGGTAACAAAAAGAACTAAAACATAAACAAAGTTCTACCAATAGGGCTTATAAATTTTAATTTGGATTTGTTTCCCAGGTGCAAACTTTTGAGGATCTCCTTAAGAATGATAAACTCGCATCCTTAGAAGAATTAAAGGTGAGAGCAAACTGAGCTTTGTTCAATAATCTGTCTGGCTGCCGTTTTTCCAACTTGAGCCGTTTCTCTCCAGCGCGGCGTTTCTCAGCTCTACGAAGGGCTGAACTCTCTAGAGAGAGGATACCTTCTGGCTCGAGATGAGCACAAACTCCTGCAGCAGAGAGGACTGGAAACCCAACATTTTGACCCCGAACGGTGAGCAGGAGAGCCACACGGAGGTTTAATAATCACCTATTCTGACAATTAATCGAATAGAAAAACAAAGGGGCACATTCTGCAGATTTAACCATAACCTTATTCTATAAGATATTACAGATGCAATTAAGCAAAACTTTGTGCAGTTATATCTTAGTTACTGCTCTTAGCAGTAACAGAGTTGTCCGTTTATTCCAGTTAATGATTAATTGATTACTAAATTAGTTGACGATTATTTCAATATTTGATTAATCACGATTAATCATTTCTGCCCTAAAAACTTTTTTCCAGTTTCTTGGCATCCGGTGTATTTCACAGAGTTTTTTGTGTGTTTTAGGACCCTGGAGAGCCTGATCTTTCAGTGCGGGCTGCGGATGGAGGATCTGAAGGAGCAGGTGGATCGGGTTCAGCTGAACACGATTGAGCATCAGGAGCCGATTCACCTGGAATCGGTTCAGCAGAAGCAGACTGAGCAGGTGGAGCAGATTCAGCAGGAGAAGATTCAGCTGGAGTTGGTTCAGCAGAAGCAGACTCGGCAAGAGCCGAT
The DNA here is from genome assembly GCF_000485575.1 of Poecilia formosa. NCBI lineage: Eukaryota > Metazoa > Chordata > Actinopteri > Cyprinodontiformes > Poeciliidae > Poecilia > Poecilia formosa. The sequence goes on from NW_006800374.1 coordinate 269,344, forward strand.
TCAGCACCAGGAACCGATTCAGCACCAGGATCCGATTCAGCTGAACCTGACTGAGCATCAGGAGGCGATTCAGCTGCTGTTGGTTCAGCAAGAGCAGATTGAGCAGAATCAGATTCAGCAGCAGGAGCCGATTCAGCTGGAGTTGATTCAGCAAGAGCAGCTTCAGCAGAAGTGGATCCAGCAGAAGCGGATTCAGCAGGAGGAGCACAGAGCTGTTGCTTCTTGTCGTTCTTCACCTCCTCTGACCTCCTCATGTGATCCGTCTGAAGGAGAAGTGACCCAGACTCAGCCGCAGGTTCCAACACTTTCTTCTTTCTGCCTGTTAATGCTTCGCATCTCTGAAAAAATCAGAAAAACGTCTGAAGTTGGAGACGCATTTCCTGTATAATTTGGAGTAGGAAGGTCACATTCAGTAATAAATCTGAGACCCTTTTAGAGATTTTATTTATTCAGTTCAGCTGATATTATGCAATAATTATTCAACCAAAATAGGGCTGCAGTTCACGGTTGATTATTCTGACAATTAATAGATTTTTTCTGATGATTAATTGATTAATCGCAAAGAATTGGCATTTTAAAAATAGAAAATGCAAATACACAAATAATTCAGTTCGTTTTAAAATAAGAAATAAACATTTTATTGCCTAAAATATAAAGACAACATTCCTTTGGTGTGCACTGTGACCAAATGATCAATTTGCAGCTAAAAAAAAATCCTAACATCAACAGCAGCCTTTTCTGCTCAACAGAGCATCAGTACGGTGTTGGGCTACATTTTAAAAATTATTTATTCTATTTACCAATTAGTACTTGGACAGCAAAAAGTGTTTATTAATTAAAAAATAATTTTTTTTAAAGAATATGATCCAGGTGCAGTTAAAACTACCAGTTGAGTTTTGCGTGGAACAAAGTTTTTAATATCATAAATGCAAAATGTATATTTTTTATAAAGTTTTGGTGAAACTGCTGCCCTGAATATGTTTCTCTTTCAGTAACATTTTTGTGAGTTTGTGTTTTCCAGTTAACGGTTAATTGATTAAATTAGCTGACGATTATTTCAGCAATCGATTAATCGCGATTAATCTCATTAATTGTTTCAGCCCTAAACCAGAATTAAGCACACAGGTTTGTGTGTTAACTCAAACTATAATCAGTTTCTAAACAATTTTAAGAATATTTTTCAAAAGTTCAGTATTCTTTTTTTCCACTCATTGATTTGAATAATCAAAATTAATCGTGATAACCCTGATTATGTTTAACAATAATTTTCCTTGAAATTTAAGCTACTTTAGTATCTTGTGCTAATAAAGGAGTATGAAGGTTAAATCCTGAAGAAATTTCTACATGAAAATCATAACATTTTTTATGTTATGTATAATTCTGACCAGTTTTTTAATTAAATTAAAATATTTATATTAAATGTCATTAAAAAATGAAGGTGTTCATGTGTTTTATGTGTTTGATAACTGAAACCGCCCTCGTCTCCTTTCAGAGTCCGTCTTCCCAGACTGGTTCTGGTTCTGCAGCAGAGCTGGAGATAAACTCAGCTTGTAAAAAGAGTGAGGAAGAGGAAGATGTGGCTGAAGACGACCTCATGTCTCTCTACTTAAGATCTTTGTCTAGAAGGGGCAAATGTGATGAGTTTGAACAATCTGATTCGCTGGATTAGTAAGTGGAGTTTCGCTGGTTTAAGCGTCTTGTTTTGTTTCTAATCATTCCCAGAAAATCAGAGTGACCAGACCTGATGATCGGCAGCCATTTTGGATGTGAATGGAGAATAAAAATTAACCTTTTTCCACTCCTTCAGCATGTTTACATTGTTGTTGTTGTTTCAATTTCTTTTTCCTGTGATTAGCTGCCGAACACTGAAGGAGTGTTTCATAGTTCCCAAAGCCACGTCCTCTCTTCCTTCAAACTCGCCTCCAAAACACGGAGGAGAGAAAAAAGAGCAGAAAGGTTGGAGAAATGGAAACGGCGAAGTCCAGGAAACTTTTGCACAGAGGTGAGTCGAGTTTAAATCACGACTCCTACTGTTCTGCTGATTGTGAACTGATATTTGTGTCAAATTTGAAGGGAACCTATTATGCAAAATTCACATTTTATATGTTTTTCTGCTTCCATTTGGGCCTCAACTGCTTCTGAAAACCAAAGTCTTTTGCTGTCTGGAGAACGAGGCATTTCAAAAACCTCCTGGTTGTTAAGGCACTGAGCCGTTGCCTAGCAACCCAGGCAGAACTCCAGCACTTTTGTTCAGCTGGTTTTACAAAAGCTGTATAATGGCTGCTGGAATAGACAAGTGTTTTGTTGCTGACTCAACATCCAAAAACCACTGGTTGCATTCTTGTTGGTTGTGCAGGAGGCTCCACTTCTGCTTTTCAAAGATGTGTGGTTGTATAAATGCGAATCTGTTGGCAGCCATTTTCACCTGCGACTGTAAACGTTGAGTTGGGGGGGGCGTGGCCAGCAGCAGCTTACCTGGATTTAAAGTGACAGAGACTCTAAAACACCTGAAATCTCATCAACACAAATGATTTTGGTCAAAAGTGGAAAAAACATATTTTGTATTATAACTTAAGGGAAAGCATAACATGTTGAAAGGGGTGTGAATATTTCTGAAAAGCGTTTTTAACTTTTTTATTTTTGAGGTTTAGATAATTTTACCCACTAACCTGTTTCTGTAGCAGAAAAGTGGAATCGGACGTCGACTCTCTGCGGCGCAGTAAGACCAGCCTTCCCTCCTGCAGCCCGGCCTCCACACCGCCTGCTGCTTCGGCCCGCAGCAGGAAACGTTTGGAGCGGAGCAGCAGCCTGAGCAGCGCCTGCAGCCTGGCGGACGGAGCGCCAGAGTGGAGGAGCTGCAAGGTCCAGACAGGAAGCAGTCGGGTCCTGTCTCAGGTCAGCGCTGACTGGCGCAGGGAGTAACAGGAAGGTCACGTAGGGGCTGACCTTCCTGTTACCAGCAGATCTAAGATCAGCTTAATCTGTTCTGTCAAACAGACCATCCATTCATAGAACAGTAGATCTTCATGATCATTTAAAGGTTTTAATATAAACATTTTTAAACCAGTTTGAAAACTTAGTTTTGCTCATTGGCCTTCAACCCAGCTCTGGCTCGAGTTCAAAGTACTTTATAAATACACAGGTTGATGAGGATCTGATCAAAAATAGATAAATAAATGATATAATATACACACACACAAATAAATAAGGTCTACAAAATAAGATTTCAGGCAGCACTTTTCTAAATATTAAATACTTGCAGTCTATAATGCAAATATGCTGTATGTTACAATGCATAGAGTATTTAGAAACCTTATTCAAGTAAAAGTTGTGATACTTTGTAAAAAATATTACTCTAGTAAAAGTAAAGCTACTCCTAAAAGTCTTTTTTTTTTTCACAAAAAAATTTAACTAGACATTTTCGTACTCATCTTCCAGTGGAACTAGTACTTATTTTTATTAATATTGAGTAATTATGACTTAATTCAAGTGTAATAAGATATTTGCACTAGAAACTAGAGAAAAATACTTGGTAAGATTTAGTGCAGTGAGTAAATGTAACTCGTTCCTACTCAGCTCTGTCATGTTCACAGAAATGTTTTCTCTGTTTCACTGATCAGGATCGAATCTCCCCAGAGACGGACAGCGGCTTCATGGGCTCCGAGAGCAGCCGTCTGATTCCTGGTGCAGTTCCACTCTGCCCCCACCAGATGGCGACAGAGAGGTGGAACGCTTCTGATACCGATATCTGGGGTTTAGTATCGGCCGATAACGATCCAATACAGAAAACGTTTCTCTTTTTTAAAATACGGACGTAAAAGAACTGAATGAGAAATTTATTTTAGAACTTTTTTCAGAATCAGGACCAATACGGATATTAATTTCAGATCGGTGCATCTCATCCATCGTGTTTCCGTTTCTCCTGTTGGTTTGAATCTGTTGCTTTGTTTCTGCAGCGTGTCAGTGCCTCAGGACAGAAGCCCAAACAGGCCCCTGTCAGCCTGCCAGCTGGATGCGGGGCCCAGAGACGGCACCGAGCCGGAGCCCCGTCCCAGGAGGAGGAGCAGGCAGAGGAGGCGCACCTTCTCCCCCCAGAGCTTCATCAGCCAGAGGAAACAGGCCAGAGCCGACGCCAGGCCCTCTGGCCTCTGGACGCTCTTTTACTCGAGCACAAGCAACGGTAAAAATCTACTGAGTGAACACAACGGGGTTTTATCTCAGATTAATGTTTGGTAGAGCATAACTCAGAATACTGAGAAAATCTACATATTTGATGCTTTTTTTCTAAAATATCCTAAAGAGCAGCAATGCTACCTGACACGTTTACAAAGCAGCCAATCCAGGAGCTCCATTTATCATCCTTGGAGCTGATTGGATGAAAATAAAGACGACTGTGTCTATATTTGGTGTCTGAGCTATTAAATAGGAAGTAGTAAGTGTTTTTAGAGAGTGAAGTGTTTGCAGATTTTAGCTACTCAAAGGCAGCTGCATACCAACGATCCAATATAAGTATAATTATTTTTCACTTTACACTACATCTTATAAACATATTGACCCAGAAATAAACAAAACTCAAATTACATGTAAAAAATACACTACTTATTACAATAAAAAACAAAATGTGAGCATTTTTTAAGCATGAAAAAGTAACAGTAATCTGCAAATATGTATAAAAATCACACTTTATCTCCCAAACTTATATATTTACATTAATTACTGAATAACTTGCCTTCTGGCAGCACTTTACCCAAATGTTTATTCATTTGTATATTTAAATGTGTGTTTGAGTTTGGTAAATAAATGTATTAACTGAGCTTCATCTGGGCTTAACACCGGCTGGCAAAATCATGTAAACTGATTAAAGTGTGTCATAATACTTTGGCTGACTTAGCAGTACTTTTAAAAATGTTTGGTTTTATTGAGTATAAACCAGATGATGGTGACCAGCTGCAGTTTTCTCTCTCTCCCTCAGCTCACTCGCCCTCTGAGGACCAGCAGAGCGCCCGCTCCACCGCCGGCTCTCTCTCCAGCTCCCCACCGGCCGCCCGCCGTCGCCATGGCGACCCCCCCAGGGCTCGGAGCTCCAGCAGGGGGGGCCGGGGGAACCCCATGTGAGTGTGTGGGACTGCAGTTGCCACGGCGACGGCCGAGCAAACAGGGCCGTCTCTGCCCTAAACGAGCCCTGGTTGTTGTTTTTAGAAAAATGAGTTACAGAAACATTTAAGGCCCCTTGGGATCAGTGCTGTGCTTTCAGGCCGAGCTGAACTGGTTCCACTGTCAGGGTTTGTTTGGTAACAAAGGGCCTGAAAGCCTAAATTTGGAAAACATTATTTACAGTTGAAACCATATATTTACATACACCTAATAAAATGACGGACACAGTTTTTTTCTCGCTGTCTGAAGTTTAAATCCAACTAAATTTTTCTCGTTTTAGGTCAGTTAAAATCACCAAAATTATTTATTTTTGCTAAACTTAGCGAAAAAAAAGTTAAGATTTTTTTTGTAGCTTTTTTAGAATATTATGTTTTTAATATTATGTTTAAGTATTTAGTTTTTGAATTAATATAAGTTACATTTAATTTCCCCTTGCAATCAGTAAAGTATTTTTGAATTTGAATAAGGAAGCACAACTTGATTGGTTGTTTCAATAAGTTATTGATCTTATTGAAATCAATAAGATCAATAAAGGCTCATATGAGCCAAAATATAAGGCTCATATTTTATTATATAAAATATGAGCCAATAAGGTTTGGCTCATATTTCATACAATAAATAAGGTATTAATTTTTGTTAAATTAGTTTGTAGTTAGAGTCAGGGTGTGAGAGACTTTACATTTTGTTATATTTTAGTTTACCTTGTCATTGTTAACAATAAATGGTCATATAATTATGAATTGAAACAGTTTTTTAAGTTAATTTGTGTTGTTTTATCGTGAAAATGCTTGATTTGCTGATGGTTACTTGAGTAAAAAAGGCATATCTGTGTAACAAAACAAATCAGTTTTATTGGTCTTATGTAATTTCTCCTAACTGAATTCTTGGTTTTTATTGGCTGTAAACCATAAACTCTGAAATGTTCAGAAATAAAACAAATTAAATTTATCACACTGTGTTTAAATTGAACTGCAGGAATAAATATTCCAGTTTATAGAGATGTTCTGTTTAATCCTATTTAATTTTCTGTATTTTATTGCAGAATCTGCTGCTTTTCAGTGAGATTACTAATAGGAGGTACAATGTGTTGTTCACTGCATGGTGTGGTGCTGCATGTTTGTGGGATTTAACTGGAAATATTCCCAGTAAAGCAGCTTTTCTTACTGGTTTGCTGTGAAACTGAACCCAGGCTTCCAGGTGAGCGTGTATCTTCTGATCCTGAGTCTCCCGCCTGTTTTTCTGCTCTGCAGTGATGCGTTCCTGATGCTGCAAGCCGAAGTTAACCACCTGAAGGAGAGACTGGATATTTCTCAGAGGAACGAGAAACCGCCGAGCTCGGCGAAAAACGAGAAGCCGCTGGGCGCCGCGGTGACTTCGGCTCAGAAAAACTTCTGCCACCGCTCCTCCCCGCCTCCCATCAGGTCAGATTTTATCGTCCGGCTGCAGCGCCTGGAAAAGTCTTCAGTGAAGCGATAACTGAGGACACACTGCAAAACACAAGCAGTTCTGATCTGCTTCCTACTGGAAACACCTGAAATCAGACAAAACTCACTCAGAAATAACTTTTCAGCAACAAATATGAGCTTGTTTTAACTCAATAATTCCTTAATATTGATGATAAAACTGCAGATTATTTCACTGGATGGGAAAATCGATAGTCACGATATGTTGTGAAATATCTCGATAACATCACAGACGATATTCCACATTTTCTGCTTCGTTTTTTTTTCCGTTTTTGGTGTGTGGAGGATTTTTTTTGTTGTTTTTCAGTTTTTAAATGTATTTTGTCGCCTGTTTTCAGATCCGTGGAGCTTTGCAGCGACGTCGGTCTGGAGAGGAGATTAGTTCAGACCCTGGATGACATCGAACCCGAGACGCTTTCTGGTAAAACGGCCAGAGAGACGAGAGACGCTGCTGCGCCAAAACAACAAAATCACTTCTGTGAGTTTGCCAAGACTTTGACTAGACACCTGCAGGCTGTTTAATCAGCTGCAGTAATTTAAAGGATCCTGGAATCCTTTTTCTCTGCGTTTTCCCCCTCGGTCACAGGAAGCTGTTTATTGCATCTTGTTTTGTTTTTCCCAGTCAGGGGATCAGAACTGGAGCAGCTTCAGGCTCAGGTTTCCAGATTTACCCAAACGTCTCTGGCGCCGCTGAACGTCTCCTCTAACGTTCGCAGCAGGAACACACAGACGTGTAAGGATGCACTACCTCACTTCCTGCTGCTGATGTAAATAATTAAAACAGGGTTTTACTCAGGGTTTGTTCCTGCAGGGATGTCCTCTGCTCCGGACGCTGCAGACAAACCTGACAGCGAAGATCAGAGTCACCTCTGTCCTCAGTGCTCGTCCGTCCTCAGACAGCCAGCCTGTAAGTCACAAAGTTTCATCCTCAGGCTGAGGCTCCGCCCACACCGACACGATTCAGAAGAACTTTAGAAGAAAATTTCAGTCATTTAGGCTGTTCATCTCCAAGAAATATACAAAACCAGCCCAAGTCCTAAATGCTGATGAAACTACGAGGGTGTATCAGGGTCATGGCAGATAGGGGGGAAAAGGAGCAAATATCTGCCAAAAAAATGCAGAAATTTTCTAGTAAAAACTTACAAATTTTTTGGAGTTTGAAAAGTTTAAAATTTGCTAGAAAAAAAATCAGAAATTTTTAGATTAATCTCAGAAATTTTCTAGAAAATCTTTGAAATTTCTGAGTTTGAAATGAGGAAAATTTGCTAGAAAAAATTTCTAAAATTCTGAGATTAATTACAAAAATTCTCAAGCAAAAGAAAAAACATGCAGATTTCTGGAGTTTGAAGAGTAGAAAATTTGCCAGAAAAAAAGTTTTTCTAGGGAAAACTTTGTCATTTTGGAGTTTGAAAAGTATTTTTCTTAAATAATACAAAAACATGCCATGCTTGTTCCCATGTGTACCAGGCCTTCATCTACTGTCTCTGAGTTTTATTTAAACATTTTAATACCTACATAATGACTTCTTCTGCATAATTGATGAATTTTTGTTTGCTATGTGCTGCTAGATCCACCAGGTGGCAGCAGAGAGCCGTCGGATTCTCCGTGTTGGTGCCGCTGTTCCATCTGTGGACTCCTCAAAATACACAAATCCACAGATTCAGGTGATATAAGGACAAAATAATCAGTTAATACTGCCAGTGGTTAAAAAACACTTAAAAATTATGAGATCAAAGAAAAACTGACTTAACTGGATATGAAACTGTTTTATTCACAGATTGTTACAGATATTTTCCCCCCACTCACAAAAACCACCAGCCAGATTCCTCAGACAGAGTTTCCTCCAGGAGGTTCAGCAGTTCAGTGTCACCTTCACCCCCGAACCAGGAGCCTTTGTACCAGCAGCAGCTGCTGTAAGCATGAAACGCATGAAAACTGTAACAAACCGGGGAAAATGCATGAGAAAACTATCAACAGTGTAGAAACTGTCGGCCTTTTTACGTTCATCTACCATGATTTACACAATTTAATACAAAAATCTGACCATTTTATTCATTTTAATACAGTTGAAATTGTAAAAAGGCATGTTTTTGGGAGGCATGTAATTTTTGAACAACTTTATGAAGAGAAGTTTGGAGTTTGAAGAGTCGAAAATATGCAAGAAAAACAATCAGAAAAATATTGATATTAATATCAGAAATTTTCAGACAAAATCTTTGAACTTTTTGGGTTTGAAAGGTTGAAAATTTGCTGGGAAAAATCAGAAATTCTGAGAATAGAAATTTTCTAGAAAAAACATTAAAATTTCTGAGTTTGAAAAGTTTCAGATTTGATCGTCCCAGGCGATCTCCTCCTCCAGCCACCAGAGGGCGCTCACACATAATTTTAATGTTCAATTTTAATGTTCATCTGAGAGATTTTTTATATTTTACAAATATAAAAATATTTTTTTTTATATTTTACAAATATGTCCAAGTTTAATAGTGAGACATTATTTTCTAATTATTTATTATTAATAAACGGAAATACTTATTTTATTTCATTAGCGAGAAAAATAAACATCAGCTCGTTCATGTATTTAATTCAGTTAACATAAAAGAAATATAAATATAATCATGTGCTTCATTTTTAACAGTGTTATAATAGCCCCGTCGGCCATCTTGAAACAAGATAAAACTCGGGTTTTTAAGAAAATGGCCGCTTATCAATTAATCAACTTTAGATTAATTGATAAACACGCTCATATAAATGGATTTAGATGTGAATTTTCTTTTAATTGTGCTTATTTAGCTCAAATTGAACACAAATCATCAGCTTTTCATTATGAATCCTGATATTTTCCTCTGTTTTTCCAGGCTGCCCTCCAAACCTCAGTACTCCTTTGCTGACGCGTCGCCGGGCCACGGTTCAGGACTCCGGTGGCCCAGAGAGAGGAAGAGCCGGCGCAGACGCTCGCACGCGGTGGAGGGCCAGACGTCGCTGGACGGCTCTCTGGAGCGCGCCATCCGCGCGGCGCGGCGCATGAAGCGCACGTCCAGCCACATGGCGCGCTCGCTGGCGTCGGGCCTCGTCTACCAGAAGCTGCTCTCGCAGTCCTGCTACTACTAGAGGCGAGCCGCAAGCCGAGCCGCTCCGGTCACGGGCAGGGACAGCAACGCTACCAACGTCAATAAAAACAGTAACTTTCCACTTTGTTACTTTGCTTTGGTTTTACTCTCAGGAGAAACTTTTCTGTTCGGGTTTGGAAGCTGAATTTTATTTTATTTATTTTTTTCTGAGTTTCGGTTATAAATTTTGTCAATATGTCAAAAAAACATTATTTTGTAATTGCTTTGTTTCCACTTCCTGTCGTCATTGTCTTTGTCGTTTCCAGCAGTGGTAACATCCTGTTGTGGGTCACCTGAAAAACTTTTTTTTTTTTTCTTACATTCCAGTTTTGATAAAGTAAAAAAAAAAAAAGTCTCATCCCAGCACAAAAAAAAGCTAAAAAGACTTTTTAGCTTTTTCTTTTTTAAATTGTTTTCTCATCAGGCAAATTAATTTTTGTAACTCCAATATTCTGGTCAATGGAAACGCAGCTGATGAAAATAAATTAGTTTAATGTTTATATTAGATAATGTTCTGACATGCACTAAAATAACTAATTTTTAATAAACACTGTAGATCATATTGATTTAATTACTTCACATAGAACATTACATGTGTTGTAAATGTTTTTGTAACTCACTTTTCTGTTTTTATATATATATAAATGTCTTAACTGTAAACTAACTTCATTCTCTCTATGTATATAAATGTTTTTTGATTCTGAACTTTAAACTCTGCCTGCTGAGATCAGAGTCATTTCAGAATAAGAGCTCAACGTTATTTACTGTATAATTTATTAGTCATGTGACCAGATGGGATATGTGACCTATGACCTGCAGAGACCTCCGCTCAACCAGCAGATGGCGCCGACCAGCTTTAATGTAAGTCAGACATTTTCATTTCTTTTTCACTTGAATTTTACACTTTTTTTACGTAAAATTGGCTCAGAATTTAAATGAAAATGTTTTTTTTTTCTCAACATTTTTCATGTAAATTATTGTTTTATATTCAACCTCTAAAACAATAAAGGTTGAATATAAAATGAAAATAGCTGAAAGTCTGTTTTATTTTTTTTAACCACTTTTCCACATTTAGAAACAGAAAATTAAACAGTTTCTGTTTTGCAAAAATAGATAAAAATCCAGTTGAATGGAGATTTTCTGATTATCAATTTTTAAATTATGTAATTTTTTTTTTAAATTAATTTTACATCTGAACTTTTATCTAAACTCACCACATTGGTTTATGTTTTTGACTTCATACTAAAAATATAGAAGTTATGTTACAGTTGATACACACTTTTATCTATTAAAAAATATACATTATCTCTGAAAAATCTGTTAGGATTTTTGTGTCTTACAATATGTGGACACAAAAATCTTAAAGCATTTTTGTGTAAGTTGTAGTGCAATTATCTTAGTACATTTGAAATACGACAAAAACTAACTTATCGTAACTTTTCAGCAAGAAATATAAATGTTTTAGGTAAATAATTCCTTAATTTTGATAACTTCTAATTCCACTGCAAATTATTTCACTAAACATGGAAAAAATGTCATTTTATAAGAGAAACTTGTACTTTTAAAATCAATATTCAAGTGTTATTTACTAATGTGATGCATCTTGTATTTCAGGTGTAATAACATATTTGAACTTTATCGTATCGGTAATAATTTATTGTGATAAATAAGAATGTAATAATATTGACTTTTTGTTTTCACTGTAAATTCCAACTAATTGTGTTAAAAATCCCAGAAAAACTGTCTGTATTGTTGGAATTAATCTTCCTATGTCCTTCATTTTTTTTCATAAAAATAATGACAAATCACACTTTTCTATGTAAAAAAAAAAAAGACAATTTTTTCTTATCTCCACTTTATCAACCATGCCGCCGAAACCCAGTTTACATTTTAATTTTAGTTAAATATTAAGTAGATGTCAGAAATCCAGTCCCATGTATGAGATGTGAAAGACGGCGACATGTAATGGAAGCCAATTTATTAGACAGCCGTAGTACATCGGTACACATGGAAGTACTGTTTGTGCTTACACACTCGCCAACATACAGCCCCAATAGGTGAAACAGGACACACTGGCATTTTTCTCTGATGAATAACTTTTAAATAAATACAGTGATTGGGCAAATAAAGCCTAAATTATAATATATATATATAAAAAACAAACTCAAGCATTTGCATCACAGAAAACTCATTATAGTGCAAAATACGACTTGTTTGGCCTACAGAAGGGAGGCGATATCACGCAGGTTTAGTTTTATCATTGCAAAGCCATTCAACTTCAGGGACGGGGTTACGTTGCACCAGAGGGAAAAACAAAGTATAGTAGTAAATATTTTACCTAGTTTAACATCTACAGCTAAAACGTCACAAACACAGCGGCTTCACAGAAAAGGTTTCACTACTGCACTGCTTTAAAATAAACCACAATTCAACAGTAAGACGCTTAAACAGCAACGCATGGCAGATACATGACACTACTTACTCAGTGCTAGGCCCGGTTAGTACTAATGATCTGACAGGATACAATACTGAAACACAGCCGGGCCTTTAGGATTAATCATTAATATCAGCAAGCAACAGCCTTTTTTAACAATAAATCTTCTGTTTGAGTGGAAAAAAGGTTGGTGCAGGAAATTACAGTAAGGAGGGGTGAAGGTTTTAGCTTTCATTTAATATTTTTTTGTTTCTCTTCCTAACTGAGCTTATTGGGCGAATACTGAAACCAAGAACTTTGTTTTGTTGAGAGTCAAACAAGCCGGCACAAACGAGAAGAACGTAAAAATCTCTGTAACATTGTTCGCCCTGTTGGTGCCCGTCATGTGCTTACCATTTTCAGTAACGTTTTTACAACAGAAAAACAGCCAGGTTTGGTAGCTTAGCTCATTAGCTTGGTTAGCAAGTAGCTAACCAAATTCAATAGGGGGAAAAAACTGCTAAGATGTTTGTTGGTTAAAAATGTTTCTTATTTTTAACAAAATAAATGTATTCAGATTTTCAAAATAGGAAAATTTTTCTCAAGAATATACAATAACAGAAGCAGAAAAACGGTTAGCTTAACTGGCTAGCTTAGCCTCCTTGTTTCACTCTAGCTAGAAGACAAGCAAAACACGTAAGATTAAGCTGTAAACTTAAAATGTGGTGATGTCTGATAACTTTCTTTTGATTGACATAAAATTTATTTTGAAATGGTTAAAAGAAGGGAAAAGTTTAGCTAATTAGCTCGAGCTAATGAGCTGTTAGCTCAGACCAATTCAACAAAGTTAATTGTAAAAAAAATTTGTGGATAAATACACTTTCAAAACAAAATTGGGTAAAAAATTGTTTAGATTTGGCTGATCAGATTGCTTTGCAAACGGCTAATTAGAATTTTTGTTGACAGTTATATGCTAAGAAGCTAATGTTGTAAACGAAGCGATTTACCAACTTACGGTATTTAGGACTTTTGCATTTGCTATAGCTTACTTTTGTGCATGTGCTACATTTTGTAAACAAAATGGCTGAATGGTTGGTTTTAACCATTAGCTTATGTAGCTAATAGCTTATTAGCATAAAACCTTGAAAGAAAAGAATATTTAATTACATTTGGAGATGAGTGGAGAGCAGGAGGAAGGTGTATATTTAGTTACCAAGCATGTTTTTAAATAGTTTGACACTCAGAAGTTTTTGGCATCGTATTCAACCCCAAGAAAATAAGCTAATCGCTAACTCCTCTGCACTCAAAACACTCGACACAAAAACACGGAACAGTCCACACTAGTCCAAGCATGCTACTGAATACGAACATCTCAGATGGGCGGATGGCGCTCCTCTCTGCTGAAATATGTGAATACATTTATATTGCATGATATATTTTACAAAATGTCGTCTCAAATTGCACATCCCCCTTCGATCTGCCAACAGTAAAACTCACAGGGAGGAGCAGCGCTAGAGGAAAAAACTGTTTACACAGCCTAGCATAATGTTAGCATACAATAGGACATTTTGGTACTTTGCATTTTATCTGGCCTTCAAATATCTTTTTTAAATAAATTTAATTAGTTGCATCCATTGTAAAACAAGAATACTTGCAACAGTTTTATTCTTTGATATATATTTTTTCCATCTTTTTTTTTCTCTTTTCCAAGCTTTATGCATACATAACTGATGGATTTGGCTGGGAAAGATGAAGAGGAGGATTCTTAGCTCGTGACTTCCTCGTCTGGTTTGTTCATGGCCTTGAGCTGCTCCAGCAGGCAGGTGGGAGTGAAGATGTGGGTCGATCCTGGAGACAACACACACAGACGCAGCATTAAATCTGAGCGTTTAGTTGCATAAAAACTAAATAAAATGTGTTCTCAGCTTTTGTTATGAAGGCCTACGGCAGATGACAGCAGCCGTTGAAAGAAAAGATGGAAGCCCGGAGTTATGAAATCAGTTAGTCAGAAGGTTAATAATGAATCATGTAGGAAAAAAAACAATATTCACTTTAAATAGACACTATAAAAACCAAAGATTTACTTTAACTGGTTTCCCGTTACTGACGTTTCTCAGAGAAACAAGAACAATTGAAAGGATTCTTTGTTTTTTCAAACCAAACAGCGGTAATAGTTTAGTTATTCAGCTGTAGATGCTGCGCTGCTGCTGGGACTTCGATGCATTATTAGCATGCACATGCGGCCGAAACCATCGGTCACAACACGAAACACATGAGCAGGCAGGAAATGACTACAAGCTCTCTCTACCAGAAACACTTCACAACATCCGGTCCGAACAGAAGCCGCTGTTTGGTTTCACACAGAGAGAAAGTATTGGATATTACACATGTGGTGACTTTATCTGCGCTTTGAAATTAAACCAGTCCCACATTGAAACATGTTTATGGCTGTGAAAATGTGAGTTTAGTGATATTTGATTTCCACTTTGTTATAGTTCAGATGTTTGGTTGTGGTTTACAGCGAATGAAACCCAAAATGTAGTCCTTCACAAAAACATTGTCATCAATAAAGATTGATGTTTAATACAGCAAAGTAGGTAGAAAAGTGATTAATCGTGGCTGACTGACTAGTAATCGATTAATTGTTAACTGGAGTTAAAACAAAAAGGTCATCTGAAGAAAAATAACATATTCAAGCCAAATTTGAACAATTTGAAAAAAAAATCTGTAAATATGTTTTAACTTCACCCAATAAAATATTTTCTTTTTTAAAAAAGGAATTGATTTGTTTATTTTCGTCTTTTAATGAATTTCTAATATTGTACAAAAAAGTTTAAGTGGTTAAATAAAAATTTTAGAATTTGACTTTTTTCCAATTCGTCACAATAATCAATAGAGTAATTGATCAATAGATTGATACAAATTGCAAATGAAGGCAGATGTAAAATGCAGCTCACAAATATTTTTCTACATCACCTTTTCCTTCAACTAAACTTCTGCTTGGATGCAAACTTTTAGTACATTTTATTTATAAATCGCTTAAGACATTTAAAAATGCTCTACAATTTTATAAAAAAATAATTTTTTTAGCAATAATTATTGTTTATATATTATATTTATATTATATAGTGTTTGCTAATTTTTACATGGGATTTAACTCCAAATTATTCACAGAAAATTCACCTAAACAGAGATTTTTCCGTAAAGTGCATCCAAAATATTTGAAAGAAAACAAATCTAGGGAAGCTGACACGCTATTGGCTGTTGTTTCCAAAGCAGCCAATCCAGGAGCTCCATTTGTTATGCTTCATGGTGATTGGCTGAAAACCCAAGAGTGGCGATAAGGAAAACGATAGGTGTTATGGAAATGATAAAATGGTTTCCACTGTGCGTGTTACGATCCAGACGTTGGTATATTTGGTGTTAGAACGATTAAAATAAAAGTTTAAAGTGTTTTTAATGAATATTAGCTATTTGTGGGTTGTTTTGGTCTCTAAACCAGCGTACTTCTACTTTCAAAAATGTTTATATATGGTCTTATAAAAATATACAAAATTGGCAAGAAGCTACATTTTGGGTTTCTATAAGAGGAACTCCACAATCCTCAAAATCGCCAAAAAGTAAAATGCATAGATGTATCACTTTGTGTGTGACCTACCAGAATATACAGAGTTTCATGTAATATTTTTGAAGCACAGGTTTTAGTCGGTGTGGTTGAAAGTGAAGTTAAACTAGCAGAATATCTGAAACACCAAACTTCAGAGAAAAAGCTACAAAACCCTGGAGAAATTATAAAATCCAAAGTCAAAATAAGTTTGTGGCGGCTGAAGACACAGAGACATCGTACAACGTGAAAGGCGCTTTTTGGAGTAAAGCAAACAGTTTGTGCCACAACTTTACCAAATTAGCTCAAATATTTGGAAGTTTAAATTATTTCTGAGGCAAACGGGCGCTTTGATTTACTCCCAGCACCCTTTCACCAGTTCTAAGGTTTGTTTCTGATGCAAAGCTGAGAGTTTTCCGTCTGTTGGAGGCAGAATTTGTTGGCAATGTGAGAAAAAACCTTGTTAAAAATTTAAATGTTTGAGTATGTTGTTCTGAAAACAAACAGCTTTGTGGGCGTTTTCCCTGCCCCAGAAACACAACACTATGGACTTTCATTTCTAACTACACAGATTCTCCGAATGCGTCTAAAACAACAAAGCTTTAAACGTAGATCTGTTGCAGCAAGTGGCGGCCATTTTGCTCAAGAAAACCGTAGTTTATGAGATGGAGGCCAAGTTGTAGCATTACAGGAAAACCTTTTATTTATTGGGTTTCATCACTACGTTCACTGATGTTTAGGTCTGTAGGAAGTTTATTTTTCTACTCAGTTTTCCTTTAATCAAGTCAGACATTTTCGTAGTCTTTGGTAAAGATTTGGAGCCATTTTGTTCAGGAAAACCGTCATGCTTTAGCAGGTTAGTCGCACATGAGATGGAGGCCAAGTTCTAGCATTACAGGAAAACCTTTTATTTATTGGGGTTGTAGAGTTTAAGATGTTTTGGTCTGCAGAAAGTTTATTTTTTCTGCTCAGTTTGTCTGGTTTCCTTTAATGAAGTCAGACTTTTTTGTAATTTTTGGTCTTTAATGGTTTTTCTGGTCGACTGAAGTTTTGTTATTGAAACCATTAAAGGAGCCATTGCTGATATTTAGATCTTTGTTTTCTGGTTTTGCTTTTTATTGAAGCTTCTCTTGCGTCAGCTCTAATAAGTTTTTAATTTTTATCTAATCTAATTTTTGTATTTTTCACCAATGTAAAGAACCTCCTGTCCAATGTTTGTGTTTGTTAGTACCATTAACTACATGTGTAGCCGGTTTTTAATTTTGAAGGGCTTTAGAAGACTACCAAAAAAGTCTTCCTTGTTTTTTTAACCGTCTGTAGACGAGCCACGAGTTATATTAGCACAGGGGTGTCCAAACTTTTGGCCAAATTAGTCAAGTCACAAGTTCTCGCGGGCCAAAATAATAAAATAAAATAAAATAAAGGTGTTAAAGCAGTAAAATTGTTTCGTTAATCATCGTTGATTCAGATCTTTGGTATTAAGATAAAAATCTAGTTTTCAGTATTTTTGGGCAAATTATTCTCGGTTACGAGAACCGGATTTGGGCGTTTTACTTTCAAAGCGCTAATTAATCAAGTTTAATTAAATAAATTAAAAGTTGATTTCATTGCAGCAAAGTCAGCTTTTCAGTAAAAGTCTCTGGATAAACGTGATTTCACTTATAACAAGAGAAATACTTTGTGTTGTAATTTATATTTTCTATTGTGAGAGAATTATGTTGGTGATTATGACGAAGTATTAGGGCCACACTAAGTAAAAATAAAATAAAATGACGAGAATAATGTTACTAAAATAAAGCTGTAATAACGCCTTTATTCTCATTATTTAGACTTTTTTCATATAGTTTTATTAATTTTTTAGGTAACACTTTGTTTGACGGGGTGTGAATGAGACTGACATGACTCGGTCATGAACATGAAGAAGTCTTCATGAATATTTATGACTGTTGTCATAAAGTGTCATTCAGTAAATCATGACACTTTTAATACAAAGTTAACATTATTCAAAATGTCTTTGTTATGACAACTTGACATTAACCAATTATCATATCATAAATGTCATAAAAGTAGTCATAACAATGTCATTAAGTGTTATTACACTGTCAAAAACGTTAACAAAACAGTAATTATTTCTCCCTACCTGAAATAAAGCGGAACAAGTAGGACGAACAATAAAGATTTCATTAAGCTTTAAAAATAGTCATTAAAAGTTCCTCTTACATCAAGTGGAACAAGTAGCACCAGTTATGATGATGTCATTAAGTGTCATTACAGTGTCATTAATATTATCTCTTACCTACACAATTTTTAAAGTTTAATCAGTAATACTTTTATAACAAATGTATGACAGATAATGATTTCTTGGTTAATGACAAGTTGTCTTAAAGACATTTTGAATAATGTCAACTTTGTATTAAAAGTGTCATAATTTACTGAATGACACTTTATGACAACAGTCATAAATATTCATGAAGACTTATTGATGTTCATGACAGGTTTTATGCCATGCTTATGACATAACACCTGTTTATGACAAAGTGTTACCATTTTTTATTGTCTTAGTTTGGCCCTAAAACTCCACCATAGGTAATAACTTAAACCCTGACTAAGAATAGAAACTCTTTGTTAACCATCTGTGCTGGACGAGTCAAATTTGCATCATTCTTGACGACCACAAAAAAATCATTCCAAGAGCCACAAATGGTCCCCGCCCCGCACTTTGGACACCCCTGTATTATCATGTGACGGCGGGCTAAAGGTGACCAGCCAAAGTTTGTGCTCTGAAGGAAAGCAGCAGCACTGACGGCGCCACACGGTGAAGATGTCGGGGGTTAAAGGTGAATGAGTGAGACGGTCTGAGGAGCTTCGGGTGGCCGTCATAAATCAGAGCGATTTAATCCACCGGCTGAGATGAGGAGAGGAGGCAGCAGGGATGGAGCCACGACCTCCTCAGGGCATGGCCGCCGCTGCCGACGGCGCCGCCGACCTCCGCAGGCGAGACTCAATCTACAGATTCACCGCTAAACACTAAACCAAAGCTTTTAATTTGATCATTTTGGTTTTAAATAGAGAAGAGCCTGTTGGAGTTGAGCGGACCATGCAGTGAGGAGGGATCAGGAATGCCCATCCCAGTGGGAAACAGGGGGGAGGAGGAGGAGGAGGAGGAAGGTGAGGTACATAAAACAGTTCTGAGTGTTTAAAGAAGAGGGAGGAACCAAAACGAAGCCCTTTGTGCTAAACGTTCAGAAAGGGCTTCTCTGAGCGGCTGCCTTTACTTTGTCCTGTGATTTCTGTCTCCCTCCCTCCCAATCTGTCTCTGCCTCACTCGTCTGAGGGCTGTGCGTCCTCAAAGGACACCCTAGTGGACTCTCGGAAGTCGGGGTGCTGCAGGTCCGATAAGAATTTGGTTGGGGTGAGCAAGTGGGTGGAACCTGTGAAGGAACAGAGGCGGCTTCACCACTCGTCTCACAGCATCCCACAGCCCGACTCTCCAAAATAAAACCCCAAAACGATGTGAAGAGAAAACACACAGACACTCGTCGACTCGCAGACATGCACCCACAGGGCGGTACCAACCGAGTGAAGTCGGCTCCTCCACCTGCCACAAACTGAACTGGGGACAAACGTTTGTGCTGCTGATATTAATAAAGGTTTAAAGGTCAAAAGTTCAACCAGACCCCCACACATTACCTCAATCCAATAAAAGTTGGTGTAAAATGTTTGTGCTGCAATCATCTTAAAGATATTAATAAAAAAGTTCCCAGAGGTCAACCAGCCAAATATTGGTGTCAGTAAGCTCAAAGCTAAGTTTGTGCTGCAAAATGTTTCATTTGTGCTGCTTTTGTTTTAAAGATGTTAAAGTTTAAAGGTCAAAAGTTCAACCATCCCTCACACATTACGAAAATCTAACAAAGTTGGTGTAAAATGTTTTTGTTTGTGCTGCTTTTGCTTTGACGATATTAATGGAAGTTTAAAGGGCAACCAACTCCCCACATCACCCAAATCTAATAAAACTGGTGCCAAACGTTTGTGCAGCAACAATATTAATTTGTGTCGCTATTGTTTTAAAGATGTTAATAAATGTTTCCAGAAGTCATGAGAGATCAACAAATTGCCCTGCTCACATTTACTAAATCAAACAAAATTGATGTCAATAAACTCTGCTGCATTTGTGCTGCAAAATGTTTTGTTTGTGCTGCTTTTGCTTTAAAGATGTTAAAGTTTAAAGGTCAAAAGCTCAACCAGCCCATCCATCCCTCCCAATTATCCAAATCTAGCAAAATTGGTGTCAAATGTTTGTGCAGCAATTTTTGTTTGTTTGTGCCGCTATCATTTTAAAAATATTAATAAATGTTTCCAGAGGTCGTGAGAGGTCAACCACCATCCCACTTTCTTCAAATCAGACAAAATTGGTTTCAATAAACTGTGCTGTTTGTGCTGCAAAATTAGTTTTTGTGCTGTTTTCATTGAGATATTAATAAGTTCCCACAGGTTATGAAAGGTCAACCAGCCAAAATTAGTGTTGAGCAACTCTGCTAGGTTTGTGCTGCAACATTTTTTGTTTGTGCTGCTTTTGCTTTGAAGATATTAACGAAAGTTTAAAGGTCACAAGGTCAACCAGACCTCCACCCCCACATTACCCAAATGTAACCATATTGGTGTCAAACGTTTGCACAGAAACGTGCATTGTTTGTGCCGCTATCATTTTAGGATAATAAAGTTTCAAGAGGTCAGAGGTCAACCATTTCCCCGCTCACATTTACAAATTCAAACAAACTTGGTGTCAATCAACTTTGGTTGTGCAGCAAATATTTTCATTTGTGGTGCTTTTGCTTTGACGATATTGATAAAAAACATCTGGAAACGTTTCTTATCAATATCTTTAAAGTGACAGCGGCACAAATGAAAATGTTTGCTGCACAAACGTTTGACACCAATTTTGTTAGATTTGAAGAAGGTGGGAGGAGCCAACTTCACTCAGGTCACAAACACGCCAACAAAAGGAGACAGAAGAAGACAAGGCTGCAATTTAAAGATAACAGTTGATTGAGAGACAACAGCTAAAGCAACAGGAAACAAGAAAACAGTGGATGGTTCAGCTTTAAGACAGCAGTACTAAGGGCCACAACAGGACTAATGTGACACAGTCGGTACCGTACCTTGCAAAATAGTCCACACCTTCTGAGTTTTCCACATTTCGTCTCACCACAACCACAAACTGGAACCGTTTACTGGGATTTTATGTGATGGATAATTACAAAGTAGCTAAAGATTCAGAAATGGAAGGGAGTATTTTTGGTGTTTTCCCCCAGTTTGTACATTTATGTTGTGATACGGGTCTTAAATTTCATTCATAATGGTCTTAAAAAGTCTTAAATTTGAGTTGATGAAAAAACATGCAGAAACCATGCTAACGTGCTAATAATTAACATTAGCTCTACTAATGCTAATTCAATTCAATTCAAAAATGCTTTATAGATACCAAGGGAAGTTAAATGAGTAGATAAAATAAATGTAAAATAAAAGTGCTACACCAACAACTTAATTAGTGGAAGCTAATGCTAAACTGCTAATTTCAACCATATTGACACCCCGTATGTCAGAATTAGCAAAGGACCAAATTTGTTATTGCACAACCTACATTTTTGAACTTCAGGAAGTGGTTCTTTAAAACAGATCCTTCACTCCTGGTTTCATTTTTTTTTTACAGTTGTTGAGTTTTGCTAAGTAGCAGAAATGCTAAAGATTTATTTTCATTTATTTAGGGGTATCAGACTAAACTTCTCAAGTAGATGTTTTTAATGGAGAAATGACTAATTTCCTAGTAACTTTATGTTAGCCGATCAAATAAAAGCCCAATAAAACAGAAATCTGTGGTTGCAATGTCAAAAAATGGGAAAAAAACCTCAAAGATTATAAACAATTTTGCAAGACACCGTCAATAACTTTGATATACAAATGAGGGAGGAGTTTGTTGGACAAAACTGAGTTTTTCTGAATGAACCAGACGGGACAGATTTCACTGCCCAGTTTTCGATGAAATATTACTGGAAACTCACTGGACCGAACTTTAAAACCCCAACCAGACAACCGTTTACTGAAGTGAATTAACGTCTTAACTGGATTCCAGGTTAATTAGACCTGTTTGGATTGCAGCTAATAATAAATGTGGGGCTTTTTGAAGCTACATGTCTGCAGATTATCTCGTGCTACTCAGTAGAAAAGTAAGTTAAGGTAAAGTAAGGATCCAAGATCCAACGTTGCTCCACTCACCAATGATGGCTTCCCACTTCCCGTTAGCCTGCGTGACCTCGTAGGCGCAGCGCATCTCGCTGAAAGACGCGCCTCCGATGATGAAGACCATCAGTCGGGGGCCGGTGCGGTACTCTCCAGGGGTCTTGTTCTTGTGCCAGTGTCCATATCGAGCACTGCCGCAGAAAATACATAATTTATATTCAAGTCTTTGGCTTTTCTCTCCACTTTTCACAACATGCTAACACGTTAGCATTAATTTTAAATCCCAATCAAATTATTTTTATCAAAGCAGCCCAGAGTTACCTATGAACTATTTTTAACATTTTGGTACATAAAGTATTTTTTCAAACCTTTCAGCATTTGAGCGCATAAATCAGAAAAACACAAAAATAATATTATTGGGTCACATTGGTAATAATAATAGTCTCCACCAAAATAATTAGGAAAATTATTGGTTTTCCTACTTACAACAGGAATAGTTTGTTAAGAATGAGGGATCAAAAGTTATCAAAATACAGATTTTTTTGTGAATGATATTTGAATAATGGCAGATCACCACAGCCCTAAAATAAAGTTTAGAGTTTTACTTTGAAAGGTTGACCTACTTGAGTTAATCAACACCAAACTGTTCCCAGTAACAGACGACAAGCTGGTGTAACTGGGTGTCCAGTACAGAGATGTTTACCTGAGCTGCAGCTTTAATTTGATCTCCATTTGTTTCCTAATTTCATCTGAAAGTCTGATTGACAATCTAATTACTTTATTGATCACTACCTGCCAAATACCAGTAAGCTAACTATCTGACTCATCTTCTGTCCAGTCAGAATCGATCCAAACCCTCGGTGTTTGTCTGTAGAGAGAAAAAACCCAAAACGTCTCCAGAACGTGGGTACCTGACTGCAGTGGTGCTGAAGGAAGCAGAGGAGCGGGTGGAGATGTACGGGTAGTGTTTGGTGTCCAGTTTATCATCGATCGCATCCTGCAGGAACCACAACAAAACAGTCATCACTCATAGAAAGGCATAAAACCACCTGAGTCACTAAAGCTGGAAATGTTTGACTAAAGCTTTAACTCAGGTTAAAGCTTTAGTCAAACATTTCCAGCTTTAACTCAACATGAGTTGAGTTAAAATTAATTAACCAATCAGTCAGTCTGACTTATTTTACAAATAACCAAATATAATGGGAGAGTTCCTGAGTACTCACTCTGTTATTCATTTTTTCAGTTTAGCTACGATTTGGAGATGTGCGTTACCTCCATGATGTCCTTGATCAGCGGAGTCCAGCGAGAAAGCTGGTAGGTTTGTTCGCTCACTCGCTCCTTCCTGTCCATCTTCTTTCCTCTGCGAAGAGTAGACTGAGAAGCAGAGGAGGAGCAAAGAGTCAAGAAAAACCGGAACAGAAATGACTAAAAACACGATAAATTAAGAGATTAGACGATCCGAGGAGAGAATCGTACGTCTGTGACGATGGGGACGCCGAGGTGAGCCATGTTGGTGATGATCTCACTGTCCTCAGGGGGGATCTGAGCGTGTTGGATCAGCTTGTTCAGGTTCTCCTCTGTGATACCTGCAAACACACATTCATATATTCAGCTCCAATGGGACGAAAACAAATTAGATATGAGATATGAGGTTGTAAAATTTAAAAAAGGGGACATTGAGGGGGAAGCAGTCCTGATTTCTCGAGATCCTTAGAAAATCTTTAAAAAATCTTAAGTTTCTCTTCTGGGTGAAAATGCTGTTCATACAGACTCTGTAAGACCTCAGGAAGCGCCATAAAATGTAGAAAATGTCGTAAATCGTCTCCAGAGTGTAGGAAACGCAGTAAATCGTCCTCTGTGTCTCATTTAAACTCCACCACCGACTTTGCAGAAACTGTATAAACATTTTCACCCAAAAGAGAAACGTGAGATTTTTGAAAACATTCCTCAGGATCTCGAGAAAGTAAGTTGGGATTGGTTTTTTCTCTGGATCTCCATGTCCTGTTACAGGCTCCGTATAAAATCACTTCTTATGTCTCTAGATTTAATTTGACTTCTAAAAACATTTTTTCTTAACTTTAAACCAGGTATTTACTGTCTTGCAAAGTAAATGAACCCCTTTCTGTCCAGAGTTGGGTAGTTACATTTACCTGAGTGATTTTATTATGCAGCATCTCTACTCTTAGTTGAGTAAAGCTTCAGTTAGATTAACAAAGCATAGAAAATGTCTGTTCACTGAATTATTCTGGATAAAATGTAACAGTAGAAGCAGAGGTTAATCTGAGTAAATGTTGCGTCTACTCGCCGTTCTTGAGGAAGATGTACAGCAGGATGATGCGGATCTTGTCGTAGGTGCTGACGTTGGCGTCCAGCAGGATGGGGACGATGGCCCTCATCGGGTCCTTGATCTTCTCCCCCTCGGCATCGGTGCCCATCGCCAAATCCTGAAACGCCAGTTCACACCAGTCATGCTTTTTCTCACGGCGTTACTGCGGTACTGCTGGTTCTCGTCTGGTCCAACCTGCTCCACGCGGCACAGCTTGTCCACCGTCCCCTGGTAGTGCTTCATGCAGTCCTCAGCCAGCTGCAGGTGAGTGGAGTACTGGCACAGACACGAAACAAAACCCTGGGTGTTATTACCCCAACCCAACGGAGTGTTTATGTGGATAAACATGAGGCTCACACCTTGCTGAGCTCCTTCTGGTACTGAGGCATCTTCTTCAGCATCTGGGACAAATCCCTCATGGTGGTCTGGAATCACAAGCAACACTCTAATAATGACCACAACCAAAGATTTAAATGGAGTTTATATTAAAACAACACAAGGTAATTCAACGTTTTAATGTCCTTTCATTGTATTTCTATTTTATGATCAGTGGCTCCTGCAGCTGAATCAGAAACATTCATGTTTCCTCTAGTTTTTGCTGGAAGATTTATTTTAATTTTGTTTTGGCGGTTCGTAAAACAAATTCTGCTGGACGATAAATTCTCCTAGAAGTTAAGCCGATAAACTCTAATAAATATTTAACTCAGGAACTGGGAGATATTTTAAATATCCAAAATAAATAAACAAAACAACAGAAATAACAAATATGAAATCTCTGTAGAGAAAAACAGGCTGAGACTGAAAACACCAGACTGAAGATTTTTATCCTTCAGTCTTTGATAGAAAGTGAGAAAAAAATAGAAAAACAATTTTAATTCATCATACAATTAATTGATTTATTGGTTGTTGCTACAGGCCTAGCAGCATGTAAAACAGATGTAAAACACTTTATTCGTTCCATACACTAGACTATATGGGAAATTATTGGTATGAATTCGTCTCTACAGCGTTTAACTCATGGCATAGCTTCAGATTTAAAGCCCAGGTTTACCTTCTCTCCGGTGTTCATCCTCTTGCTGGAGGAAAACTCCTTCAGCTGACGCGTCACTTCCCTAATATCAGAGCAAAACCAAAGTAAACTCCTCTGAACGCCGTACGGAGGTTTCATTACTCCACCAGAGGACGCGACGCAGGCGATACTCACTGGGACACCTCGGCTATGTGTTTGTGTCTCAGGCTCACCCACAGGTCATCGTCTTCGTGCAGCAGAACCTCCTTGACCCGGGAGTCTCCCATCCCGCTGGTCTCGTATCTGAGGAAGGAGCAGAGATGATTTATCCTCCCGTCTCAGCAGACTGCAGCTGCTTTTCTGCTTTCCCTCACTTGTAGACGTCGTTCTCGATGGGCAGCAGGTCATAGCCCATGGCCTGGAAGGTGAGCTCGTGCAGGACGGGCGACACCGGGTCGAAGCCTCGGTCCAGGATGATCAGCTGAGACCGGGCCTTATCAGGACCCTGCAGACGGAGAAGCACTTACAGGCGACACGAAAAGGCCAGAGAAACAGACAAAAACAGGCTGTGTCCTGCAGGACAGACGGCTGAAACACTTGTAGGTCGGCCTTCAGCGTCGAGGCTTTTTATGCTCCTCAACATTTTCTACAAATGTCTTTAAAGGTATTTAAACTCCTGATCGATTCGGTTCGATTGGGAACCAAAATGTCAACATTTGTTAAATTTTCAGCTGCTGAGGTTTGCTTTCACACTGAGGTGAGTCAAAGGATACTAACTAATTGAACAACCTGTTCCCCTCCTCGCCTGTGGGGGCGCTGCACCAGGAACCACAGAAGAAGACACTCAGCACAACTTCTTCCTTCACAAAATGTAAACAAAAGTGCAGTAGCATCAGATTTTAGGATTTCTCTTTTGTCTTTGGTAAAAAAAAAAACCCATAAGCCATTACTTAGTGAGTTTATTTTGGTTTTATTTACCCAGAATGCCCTGGGCTGTAGTCCACTTCTTGCTTTGGGAGAGGTCCGCTTAGTGTTCACATATGCATTCGAACAGAACCAGAGTTCACTTCAACCAAACTGAGACCGAGGTTTGTAGGAGAGTTCGGTTTGTTGGTTCACATCACAGTTACACATTCACACCAGCCCTGTTTAGTTCACTTTAACTGAACTGTAGCTCATTTGCATAGACAGTAGACAGTCCGGTTCATTCGGGGGACGATATGAATGTGCAACCAAACAAGTGAACTCTGGTTCTGTTTGATTTCATGAAGAAGGAAGTTGCTCTCAGTGTCTTCAGAGGTTTTTGTCTCGTTTCCTTCAGTGGTTCGTGATGCAGCGCCCCCCCCAGGCGAGGAGGGGAACAGATTGGATTGTTTGACAGAAAGCAAACTGCACTAACTGAAAACGTAACAAATGTTGCAACTTTGGTTCCCAATCAAACCAAGACTACTGGACTAAATCAGAAAAGGAAAAAGAAATGAGAGTTTTAAAGGGATGTTGAATTAAATCACCTCTCCCATGGTGGGGTCGTCGGCCTTGTAGGCATCCAGTTTGTCCTGAACCAGCTGGGCTAAGGTGGCGTTGTCCTTGTACTCCCTAACAGACAGAAAGCAAGAGGATAAACATAAAAGCTAAACATATTAAACAGTCCAATACATTCAGTTAAACAGCCTAAGAGGAATTTCTCTGTTCTGATGTCTGATTCAGACCAAATGCTGCAGGTTTTGGTTCAGATTGTTGGAGGAGTTAAAATGGCTGACCCTCGGTACCGGACGGCCGGGTACTCCTTCAGCGTGGCGCAGAGCGTGGCCAGCTGCTCGGCCAGCCGCTCCATCACCGGGTTCTTCAGCTGGGCCTTATGGGGGCTGTAGAAGCTGTGGAAGGCGTCCGGGTTGTCCAGGGAGTACACCTGCACATACCAGTTAACCCAGTTAAACCCAGTTAACCCAGTTAAACCGATTATCTTCTACTAGATACAAACATGTAACTTGTGGCATTTATTTTACTTAAACCAGAAAATGAACCTGTTTGTTTCTTTCTCTCTCTTTCTATTATTTCACTTTTTCACTCGCTCTCTTTGCTCTGTTGCTCTTTCTTTTTATTTCCTTCCTGTTTCTATAGCTTTACTTTTTCTTTTCTCTTTTGTTTTACTCTTATTGTTTCTTTCATTTCACTCTTTTGTTGTTTTCTTTTTATTTTTTCACTTTCTTCTTGTTTGTATTTTCTTTTTTTTTCTTTTTTTTTCTATTTTTCTATTTTCCCTCCTCTCCTCATCTTTTCTCTCCTTCATCTCCATCTGTCCATCATCACATGACCGTTTCTGCTCTGCAGTTGGATCCTTTGCTTTGCTCAGCAGCGATTGGCTACAAACGTCGCGTATGTCCGGCTCCAACCAATCAGATTCACTCATTCTGCTTGTGGGCGGGACACCGAGGCATCGCTTTGCCTCCAGCAGAAAAACCACCGACTCTGAATTAATCGCTGCTGACAGGAGAGGAGGAACGCAGCAAAAACGCAAAAAATGGGTTAATGGGGAAGGATGGAGGGAAAAATAGAGAGAAATAAACAGATAAAAGAAGAGCTGAGAGAGGAAAATCACAGAATCGACTGTGGGAGTGAAAACATGGAGGGAAAGGAATCAGTGTGAGAAATGTTTCTGGATCAGTCTGCAGTAAACAGCGAATCATGACTCAGCATCCGACACCCGATTCTCTGTTTTCTCTCTGAATCTAAAACCAGATCAAAAACAAAACAAACTCGCTGATCGTATTCATGTCCTTCACTGCACCACTTCACATTTTAATCGATCTAAAGCCGATTAATAATTCAGGTGCATCAGGTGTAAAAGTTCACACAAAAACGTTCTAAATATTTAAAAAGCAAATTTATAAACAACAACAACGATAGCAACAGACATGGAGAAGCAGCATTCAGCTTGTATGAACCATAAATCTAGAATAAACTTCTAGAAAACTAAACCTAAACTAAAATCCCTCCTGGTTGTTTTTGAATCATCATAAACGAAACTTAAACATTTTGATGTGTAACGACAGAAAAATGTAACATTTCAGTTGATTACTGTGTTTTTATGACGTAAAGCTCTTTGAAATGCCTTGTTGTTGAAATGTTCCGTACAAATAAACTTGATTGATTGACTATAACAGATAAATACTGTGCAGTTATTAGAAATAATAACATCAGACTTGTAATCCATGCAGCTGAGTCTGATCACTTTACCAAAAATGGGCAAAAAAAGTTGCAACATTTAAAAACATGCACATCTGTTCAGCTACTAACCTTAAAATAACTTTTTTCTTGATATTTATGCTTCAACATTGTAAGAATAAATATAAATTTTCTGATCATCATCAATGTTAAAGCGAAATACTTTTATATGCAGATGATATTTTACTTTATCTTCAAGATCCCCAAATTTTCAACCTGATACTTTCTCTCATGTTGAAACTTCATTCTGAAATATACTGACAATATTAAACTTAATTAATTAACCATCTAAAAAGAGAACTTTCTGAGCAACAGTAAAGTTTTTCTCCTTGGGTTAGACTTTGCTGTTGCTGGGATGGAAAACTGGTCAAGTTGACAAAGAAAGAATAAACGAAGCTAATTGGGAAATGTGGAGAAGGATTTGGTTCTGCTGCAGATTTAGGTTAGTAAGGCTTCATCTGAATTAATTTAACACCAAGGTAGAGATGTTTAGACACAATTTCACCATATGTGGAGCAAATTAAACACAAAAACACAGAAACTGTCAAACATTATGGCGGATGAGCAAGAGATGGACACACTTACAGACATTGAGTTCAACATGAATTTCTACGTATTTTGGAGTGAAATCTGAGGAAAAAAGGCAGAAAACTGACAGGCAAACTGGAGAACCAATCAGTAGCCACGGCGTAATTAAATGTAACTGTTTGTTTACCTGAGACTCGTAGGGCAAGAAGGCGATGTTGATCTCTGTCAGAGTCTTGGTGACTTTGGAGGTTCGGCTTTTCACCAGTTCATTGAAGAGCGGATCAGGACAGGCTGGAAAAACAAAGAAAACATTTAAACTCATTTCTTCTGCCCACTGTTCTATAAACGTTAATAAAAAACATCCATAGTAGAATAACTACATATTTATACACTAAAGGACTACTTTATCATTTTAGTTTTGTGATGGTAAAACATTAAACAGAATATATTCAAGTTCTCAAACGCTGACTGCTAACATTATGCTAATGTTAGCATAATGTCCTAACATTAGCATGATGACCTAACATTAGCACATTATGTTTCTTAATAACACCCAGTTTAAGCAGAAATGCATCCATGAAAAGCAACAGGGTTGTATGTTTGTGTAACTCACAGTCAGTGAAGAAAACATGGGCTGCCTTGTATTTAGCTGAATGAGGGTCTTTGAAATCAGCGATGAGCGTGTGCACTGACTGAAAAATGAAAAATAACAGACATATTCTCCTTAGGCTAACAGTGCTAAACAAAGCTGAGGTTAACAAGGCAAGTTAAATGCAAAAAAAGTCATATTATTGTGTTAAATTGATCAGAAACCTGCATTATAGAGTGACTTTAGGTTTCTGTTTGCTAGGCTAATAAAACAATGCTAGCTAAATTCATCACTACAAACAGTTAAAGAATATTAAATAAAGATACATGTACATTTATATTTTACTATTTTATGATGCTTCTAGACTATTAGCAGCATTTTATGACAACTCTGTCAGTTTTCAAATTTATGCTAATAGCCAAATTTATCTTTTCTGCTACAAAAACTAGATAGCTTGTTAGCACAGTTTGCATAGCACAGCAGAGATTTTTTGCTTGCTGATTTCATAATGTACTTGTCAGTAACCATATTTATGGATTGATTATATCTGTTTAAAAGAAAAGGCTTCTTTTGGCTAAATGTTTGAAAATAAACATTTAAGGTCTGAACATTGAAGAGACATAAAATCAATTTTAGCTGAAACTGGTGAGAATAAACTCTGCTGGTAATTTATGTAAATGTTCTTCAGTTGATCTCATTGGGTTGTTTATTTTTATATTTCCCATTTATCAATAAAGTTTCTTGGAAAAAAAAAAAAGAAATTGTGAGGAGAGAAAACAGAACAGCATCTTCAACTTCAAAATAAAAGCATGAGCATAAACATCTACTTGAATTATAGTTGACAACAAAACTTTAATTAACTAAAAGTTTATAGATAAGTGAAGTAAATTAGTGATCTAGAATTTATACAACAAAAAAGAAGAAGAAGAAAAAAAGTGCTAAACAAAGAATTAGCTTCACTGTTAGCGCGATAGCGGAAATGTGCCCAGCTCTGAATTTCTTACATTTTGGGATCTTTTAGCGAACTTCATGTTTGTTTAAATGAAGAATGAGGGAAATAAACGTGAGTCCAAATGAAAGCTGATCCATGACTCTGTATTTTTACCTTCTCTGTTGGTGTGATCAGGTAAATGGCCTCCAGGCTGGGCAGAGGCTCTCTTCGCTTGTTGATGTCCTCCACAACTTTAAAGGTAAAGGCAGACATATTTAGTTAAACATTCCTAATCATAATGAGTCCTAGACAACAGTGTGCTTAAATATTATTTTATCCATCAAATCAAAGCAGTTTTTATCTAATTTCTTCCAGATTACATCAATTATTCCCTCAATTTTTTGAAAATTATTCTGGAAATTCAAGCAAAATCAACAAATGACTGCACTTTTATGGGCTAATTCATAACTGTGAGTTGAAAAACATCAGGTTTAAGTGATGCTAACTTTCTTACTGGTACTAAACAGCTTTGATTAATGTCAAATTATAGCCCATCATATAAATATGGACTATAATTTGACAATTTGAGGAATTAAAAGTCACATTTACCATCAAACATACCTAAATGAATACCACAAACACTTTGGTTTTTGTTGCAAATAATCACAAAAACGATTTCATTAATGTGAAGAGAAGGTCAATACAGTTTAATTTTAAGAATTTATTCATATTTTAACAGTTTAGTGGGTTTTATCAATACGTTCTGGCAGAACTGGCCCTTTAAGAGCACTCAGGATCCCGATTTGGCCCAAAATGGAAATGAGTTTAACTCATTAAGTAAAACAACATAAACTTCAGGTTTTCCCTCCAGTGTATTATAAGCCTGGCGGGCTGCCAGGCTTGACTTGCAGCCCGCCAGGCTGAGTTTGTTCATTCATTTCAGTTTTTTATATGTTTGGCCTTTTTAAAACTTTATAATTGGTGTTTACCTTCCAATCACACATGGAAGATAAACGTTTTCAAATTTCCTGTCAACTTTAAACATTTTCTGTTTTATCTCAGAAACACAGCAGGCAGCTGGAGACCAGCTGGTTGATGGTTAAACCCTGAACTGGGTTTGTGTCTTACTGGTGATGCCCTCCGTCATGATGTCCGTCATTTTGCAGCAGGAGGACAACATCCTCATGCTGAGCTGGTCCACAATCAGAGCCTGGGGCAGAAAAACATTATTATCACTAATAACACGCTTCATATGTTTAGAAAACTGGAAAAATTAATGGTAACTTCTAAATGTCTGGGTAATTTTTAGAAATACTGACATATTTTTCCAGTTTTAAATGTAATTTTAGGCTTTAGAGAAAGAAAAATCGTATTTTAAAGCAGTTTTTGGTGAAAATGATAAGAAATGCAGAAGGCCTCACCTTCCATTCTCCCTTCTTCTTCACCTTCTTGATGACATCGTTCATAATCTCTGCAGCAAGAGGATAAGGAGATTTTAATCCAGCATTTTATGTAAACAAAGAGCAACAGATTCTCCAACAGCTAAAACTTTTACATTATAATAACACAAACAATAAAAAGGTGAGTTTGATCAAAACTGGGAGAAATTAGTGCAAAATTTAGCCACCAGGTTGGCCGACTGAAGAGTTGATGCATAAACTAACAGTCATCCTGTTTGGGCTGGAAGTCTTTAATCCCAGCCGCCTCAGATTAACCCGCCTGCTGCCACATGGATCCATGTTTACGGCGATATTGGCCCGATCAGTGACCGTCCATCTGCCAGCAGGTCCAGACCGGAAACATTCACAGGGACCGGCGGTTTAACATCATGTTGGACCGACAGGCTCAGCCTCTAAAACCCCGATGGATTATCACAGATTAACTGGAGATCAAATAAACTGGATTACAGAGCGCTAATCTGAAGAAAAACACAGGAAGTGGCAGATTTACGAAGCTGCTGATTGGTCGATTTCAGGGAATGTGAAACTTAAACTACATATAAATAAAAATAGGAAGAAGAAAATTCTGATTATTTTAAAGATTGGATTAGAGAAAGATTTGAAAAAAAAAAATCCAACAAATACGAGAAACACAACAAATGGACATTTAATTTGTTTCATTAATTCATTTGAAAGAGACAAAAGTTTATATATATAGATCACTTATTTAAATGAGGAAGTATAAGACCAATAAGAATTATACTTTAAGTGTTAATATACAAATATATATTAATAAAGACCAATAATGATTATTTTTAATACAGAAATGTTACAACCTGCGAAATCAAAGCGAAAGCTGCTGACTCAGCATTTTCTTCACACTGTTGTGACGCAAAATGATTTAAAAATTCAGATTTACCTCAGAAATCATCTAGAAAAAACTTCAGTTTGAAAACTAAAACAAAAAAAGCTAAATAAAGAACTCAGAAATGTTCTAGAAAAGAAACTCTGACATTTCTGAGTATGAAAAGTTAAAAATTGCTAATAAAAATAAATAACTTTATGAACTGTCTTTGCTAGTTTTGCTAACAAAGCTACTTCACTTATAAATAAACTCAAATTTACATAATTTTAAAGTTTAATTTCACTGCTGGAGATGCTGCAGTGAATATTTGTATTTTAAAAATGTTTCATTAATGGAATAATTAAATCAGTGGATTTTAAGTAGAGTTATATTCAAGCACTAATAAAAATCATGTTGAATTATTTATGAACAAAACTTTCAGCCTGCGCTAACAGATAAATGAGTGGAAAACGGTTTGTGTCAGGAGGAAAGAGGCGTGTGGACTTTTCCTCTGTCGTCTCTGATAGAGACACAATGAGAGGGAAGGAGCTGAACAAACACAGCAAACAGCTGTTCAAACCAAACATTAAAACATTAACAAACACACAATCTGCAGCTCCTCCAGCCTGTTCAACAGGATGCAGAATGTGGAGCACGAAGCTCGTTAAAACGCTTCAACTTTAACGTTTATGGAGCGCCGAGATCTGCTGCTAGGATCTGCTGCTAGCATCTGCTGCTAGGATCTGCTGCTAGGATCTGCTGCTAGGATCTGCTGCTAGGATCTGCTGCTAGCTTCACGTTAGCTAGTCGGCCTTTTCTGGATATAATAAACTGATCAGTGGAACATAACAGTGATGTTACATGACTAAAACTTTACAGAAAACCAAAAAATATAAGTTTGAAGTTTTTCCGGCTTTGTTAAAATTCCACTTGTAGGTCAGAGAGTAAAATCCTGAAAGTGAATTATTTTGCTTCAATTTATGATGGGTTTATGGCCTAAACAAAACATGTTCATTACATTTTTGGGAGGACAAAATCAGTCTTAGATAAAGAGGTTGTAGCTGTTTTAGGGCGCCCTGTCACTTTAAATCCAAACAAGCTGCTGCTGGCCACCAATTCAACGAGAAAATGGCTGGGCAATTATACCACCGTACATCTTTGAAAAGCAGAAGTGGAGCCTCCTGCACAACCAACAACAATGCAGCAAGAGGTTTCTGGATGGTAAATCAACAACAGAACTCTTGTCTTTTCCAGCAGCCATTGTACAGCGGTAAAACCAGCTAACCAAATGTGCTGGAACTCAACATAAATCAGAGCTCTTCATGTAAACTGACTTGGATTTATTTGTGACTGCATGTTTCAGAGCAGCGTATTCGTTGTTTGTGTTTTAGAGAGGGGCACTGCGTCACACACTGGAGGCAGACGAGTGTGTGTGTGTGTGTGTGTGTGTGTGTGTTGCTTTGGTTCAGTGACGCCTCCAAGGTCAGTGTGTGGCCTCTGTGCAACATTATTTTAGATGTGCTTCACTTTCCAACATCCATCTCTTCAGATACAGATTATATAATCTCACTCTTTCCTTGTGAGGAACCAACAGAGTTCATCAGTCTGGGTTAAAGGACGAAATGTGAGGATGATTGTCTCCAAGCTCTGCTGTCAGGCTGACTGTAATCTGTCCTGACTGAATGTGGTTTTCTAGCACAGCAGCGTTTCACTGAGTCTGTCTGTGGTCGTAAATATAGCAGCATATTTTAATCTGTGGTTATCTGTCTTACAGTTATGAAAACAAATGTTAGGAGGCTCAGCCAGTGCTTGGATCTGGTAAAAAATACAGCAGAGATAAATTAAATGTTCATATAGAAAAAAAGTTATAAGGTTTAGCGAGCTAACTAGCTGTTATTTCTAGCTAGGTAGTTATGTTGTTTTGTTGTATTTGTCACATTTTGGTTATCCTGTCAGAAATATTTCCATATTTTTTACTTTAGCCAGGTAAGGTAGTTTTCTTAACTGTAGAAGGTTAATGAGTGACCAAATGTTCAGACCTTTCAAAAACTATTTACATTTTACTTTGAGAAAGTAAATTATTCTAAGATTAAAAACCTTCATGAATAATCTGCTATTATTCCATTTCAGCCAATGTGTTTTTTTTTTTTATTGATTACTTATATTTAAAAATATATATATTTTTTCATAATGTATAAATTAAAGCTTTGCTGGTTAAATAAAAAAAATCTGAAGAACATGCCAATTTTTTAATGATTAATCATCAGAATAATTGATTAAATGTTGATTTAATATTGTAAATCATGTAAATGTCACCATATTTATGCTTACGTTGTTTATATTTCCTACATTTTTGCGTTTAATTTCATTGAACACGTACAGTAACAAAAAATAAATTCAAAATTCAAAGAATGAATTATCAGCTGCAGTCAGGAGAATCTAATCTCTCCATCCTCATCAGGTCCCGACTCTCCTCCATCTGATGGGGGGAGGGGAGCCTCCGCCTGCCGCCCTTCCCCCTCTCTCCTCCTCTTCCTCCCTGCTGCAGCAGGAACCCTCTCCACCTCCACCAATCCCATCGCAGGGTGCAGGTGCGGCCTGCTGCGTCCCGCCGCCGCGATGTTTACACGGCTCAGAGCCGCCGCTCGCTTACTGAGCAGCTGAAACCATTAAAGATGGCCGCAAACGAAAGGAAATTATTTTAAGATCTGCTGTTAAGCTGCATGTTTAACAACATGGTGAGATTTAATCAGGGGCGTCCAAAGTGCGGCTCGAGGGCCATTTGTGGTCGTCGGACTGACCTTCTACGGCCCCGTAAAGTTGGTTAACGGAGATGGTGATTTTATTTTTAGTTAAGATAATAAAAATAAAAGATACAACCCAAAATATTAATATTTAATTACCAACCTTTAATTTTATAGTAAATCTGACGACATTTATTCAGTAACTTTTACTCCAAAGCTAAATTTAATCTGCGTCTGTTTCATTTATGAAGCTCTACCAAATGCAGCAAAGGTTTCATGGAAAAAACCAAATCCTGTTTTTTGCTGAGAATAAACTCAATTTTTCTCAAAATGATTCCCAAATAATCTGCAAACTGGAGGCTTTTCTTTTAACGAAGCAAATATGCTAAATAAACAAATAAATTTCAAGTTTTGATCTTAAACAAAATGGATTAATTTGTTTTATTGAAATATTTTATACTCAGTTTATTGTTGGGCAGGAAAAAAAGACCAGCTTTTGGGCTGTGAGTAATTTTGACTTGATGACCAAAAGTTTGGACATCTCTGCTCTAAATTATAAAGACTTACTGACATTGACGATAAGTCATCTCTGCAGACCACACACATCCTGGACACAAACCTTCTGATGAAGTTTCATCACCTGATTACAATTTTAATTTAGATTTTTTTTATCCTAGATACCCAAAACAAAAATAAAAAAAACTACTGAGGTGTTTAAATCTGACAGAAAATTAAATATTGCAACATTATTTCTATGTATGTGTTTATCTAAGCAAACTAAACTCTTTGAAAAATAACTGATTTATTTTTTTCTCTGTATCAAAAGCGATACATCAGGCATCTGCTGTAATTCCTCCAACCAAAACAGTACAAACTGTGAATCCAGCAAGATTAAGACAGGAATCCTATTAAACATCTGATGAGCCATAAATATACAAAAATACTTGTTTTATTTGGAAAAGCTAAAGATGCACCAATCAGGCCTTTTCTGCCAATATTTGACATTTTGAATCTAATTTTGACTCGTTTTGTCTCGTTTTGACTGTCACCATCTTTGATTTGGATTTTCCTCCAGAGAGAAGAAGACAAGTCTTCAGTATTTGCTGTATCAGGATTTATGGGGGAAAAAATACCAAAAAAGTAGCAAAGCAGCAGCTAACAGAAATATTGGTTCAGTATTTGCAGTTTTTTCTGCAGAACGTTACTAAAAATTCACAGAAAATGAATTTTTATCAAATATATCTTAAATATCCAACAGAAAATGCAGCTTGGTGAGAAATACCCTAGAAATGCTGAATATTTTGGTATTAATTTATGTTGACATTTAGGTGTTTTGTGGTTTTTTCCTGTTAATTGTATTGCTAAAACTTTGTAACATGAACAAAGTTTTAGGAGTAAAACAATAAAACAAATGTTTGTTTCTGCTAAAGAGCAAAAAACTTAGAATTTGAAAGAAAAGCAAAACAAAAATATTTTTGAGGCAGAAATTATAAACTACAATAGAAAAAGAAAAAAAATCATCATGGAATCTCAAACTAAACCATAAATAACCCTAAATAACCTTAACCCCTAAATCATGCTAGTACTGATCAGATATTGATTTGGTATTGATATCTTAGTTCTGGTTTATACTGTGAGTATTAATGAATATTAAGGCATATTTGCTGTTTGAACTATTAAAATAGAGAGGTGTAGGTTTCTGAAGTATCTCAGTATCATGACGCAAAGAGTAGGAATGGACTGTAGGGGCGCCACTCTACAGGGGGCGCCAAACAATTATTTCAAGTCTGCATTTTTTATATTTAACAGCTGTCTGCGCTTTGAAAACCCTTCCAGGAGAGAGTGAGGGACATAAAAACTGAATTTAAATAAGAAGATAAATAAATAAACATTTCCAACTATGTCCCTTCCTGCTTTTAGCTGCTCCTTGGTTGCGCTTCTGGTTATTTGGACAAATGGAGCAAATCCTGCACCGCATCCTCAGCCCATCCTGTCCGGGTTTGTTTTTGATGACCTCTGTCATCCAGGCCTGCACCGAGCGGCGCCTCCATCACCAAACATCCAGCTTTAAGCGGCCCGCAGACGGAGTTTAACCAAAGCATCGCCTCTTAAATAACGCGCAGCTTCCCCTCTACGCCTCGATGCGTCACTGAGGATGAACAAAGCAAACACGTTTCCTCACAGCGAGCTGGGCTGTTTTTACGCAACGACTCCAGCTCCATCAGAGGGGTGAGGCTCTGCTGTAATCAGGGAAACCCGCGGATCGCCATATTTCATTCATTTAACAGCTTCAGTCAGACGTCACTGCAGATTATTGGTGATAGAAAAACGCTGATTGGCTGTTAAACCGCGTTTGGACGTTTTCCTCGCTTCAAAATGAAACCAGTGAGTAATTAGAGCTAATAAGGTTCTCGGTTTTCTGCGCATCAGCAGCGCAGGAGACCTGAGCTACACAAGTGATTTAGCACCACCATCATCATCCTCATCCTCATGAAGACCGCGGCCTGCGCTGAAATCAAACATCCGCTGCTGGCATGAAGCGCAGCGGCAGATTTTCACCACCCGCTAAAAGCGCCATGAACAGGAGGAACTCTTACTTTCTCCGACCACCGCCTTTAATCCGATAGGTGCCATGATGCTGCCGACTGCCTGCCACGGAGCGCTGAGCCGCCTCCCTCCTCTCTGGTCGACTCTCACCGCAGCGAGGAGTCTCCAGCTGGAAACGTCACTGCGTATCCTTCCCGCAACAGCCCCCCTCCTCCACCCGCCAGCCACGACTGCGTGACATGCGTGATCATGAAATCCAGCTACGCTAATTAACACCAACACATTTTTACAGCCCAAAATGAGACTTTTATCCCGATGCAGCCACAAAAAACCCGTTTAAAGCCGCACTTTGCACCTTTGATGAGTATCTGCTGTAAGAAATGTCTTTAATTTGAAAAACTGATATTTTATTTATATTCTTAGGCATTAAAATAAAACAAAAACGAACATAAGTATGGACAATTATGTAAAAGACAAAACGTTTTCCACTAATGAAAGAGCAGTGGCGCAAAATGTGGGTCCGTTTGACATGTAGGGGCGCTGCACTGCAGAGGGCGCCACAACATGGAGGAAAAACTGTGTCGAGTTGGCATTTTTGGTATTTAACAGAAAATTAACTTTTTTTCTGAGCAACTGATCAAACCATTAATCATTTAACATTTAAAAATTACATAATCAGACAGAAAAATATTAAGTTATGGGGAGATTTTGGCATTTCATCAATCAAAACAGAAATAATTTACATAAATAACATCAGAGCAAATAAATTGGTTTAAAAGAGATCGTGAGACTTTTCCACACTTTTATTTATCCACCCAGTTTTAGTAATTATTTAGTTTGAAACTTATGTAGTAAATATAACTAATATTCAGAGTTGGGTGGTAACTATTAACATTTACTCAGTTACATTTATTTAACTTCTTTTGGGGGGGAAAAATCTACCTTCAGGAATATCTTTACTACACTATATTTTTACTTGAGTCATTTTATTATGAAGTATTTCTACTCTTATTCAAGTAAAATTTCTGGATTTTCTGCCCACTGGATGAAAAACAAACGTTTTAATCAAAGACTCACCAGACAGACACACAGCTGGAGTTTTTTATTGAAAGAAACGGATTTGGAAACATTTTATTTTACCTTAGTTATTGTTTGTTCCTTAGATGAAATATTGTCATTTTTGTTCTTAAAATACCAAAATGTCCATTTAATTTTACATTTTGGTCCATCTGATGATGTAATTTTTAAAATGATTGATAATTTGATCAGTGACTGAGTACTTAAGTAGATGTTCTCCAAATGCCTTTTTACTTGAGTAAAAATATGCTGAAGTAGTACTACTCTTATTTGAGTAGTTTTTTGCTACTATTAGCCAACATTAGAAACAATCTTTGTAAATTTTAACCTGTAGTTCTGAGCGCCGCCACAAGGGGGCAGCATAAACCCGTTTTCATGACCCATCAGCAGGTATGCTTTCTGTTTAAGCACAAAGGGAAACTTCAGCACCACATTAACTAAATGTTTCAGCCTAAAATCAGAGCTGATGGATCCAATCATGGCTGCTAATCAGTGAAGCTGTAAAACCAGAGAAAACATAAAATGTTTCTACGTTTCCAATAACGCCAAACAAGTAAACACAAACTCCAGGCCACACCTTTGGCACGGCCGACTGAACACGTTGGACCAGTGATGACTCCCAGAGGGTGTGTCCTGCTGCCTCGCTGTGAAAGGGAGCAGTGTTCACCTCCTCCTCCTCTTCCTCCTCCTCGTCTTCCTCCCTCTCTGGGGTTTTCTGGAGCCAAACAGGAGGGGAGCCACAGCAGCACCGGCCGGACTGGGAGCCTGAAGCAGATTCCCTGCAGAGCGCCGGAGTCTTGGAGGTTCAGCCTGGGAGTTAGCACCGCTGGGAAACGCTGTCGCCATGGGGGACGTGGTTTCCTCTCACCTGGACGAGAGCAGGCGGGAGATGATTACAGGTTACACCGATTTATCCATTTCACTCTGGCTTTTTAAGCTCTAACGCACCAAATCGGAGCACTTTTCTCCATTTTTAGAGTTCAAATGAGTCTTAAAATGGAGATAATAAGCAGGTTTCCAGCAGAGGCGGGGGGTATGTTTGTCTAAGTTTGGGTCTGATCTGCCTCCCACTGAGAAATGTTCCAGCAGAGCATGGAAACAAACCCAATCAGAGGGATTTTACATCAGGGTTCTGCTCCTTTACTGCATTTCTAATTGTTGGTTGTTTCTCTGCTGCTACTGGAGAGCAGGAATCTGAAGACTGTTGAACTGCAGACTCTCTTTTTGTTTGTTGTTGCTTTTTGTGAAGCGGCGAATGAAATGCTTTCTGGTGAAGTTTAGAGAAAAGGAAAAAAGGGAAGGGCCTCTTTGTTCAAATGCTTCTGTGGCTGAGATTCAGCGCTACTACAGCGTCTGTACGCAGCTGGGTTACATGCTTCACATGTTGTCACAAGTCTAGATGTTTTTATTGGGATTTTATGTGGCAAAAAAAGCATTAATGTTAAATGGAAGGAAACCTCATAGTGGTTCACCATCCAGAACGAAAACCACCTTAGATCATGTTTTCAAATGGTCCAGTCAAAGTCCAGTCAAGGCAAAACTCAAAAACTGTTTCTCAAATTCCCTTTGCAGCTCCCTGTCCAATGAGGCAGCAGCAATTTAGTAAAAAATTAGACAGAAAATCATCTCTGGACGGGCAAAATTCTGTTAATTTTGAATTTAGGGATATACCGATATCCGATATTAGTATTGCTGTTATGGCTGATAACCAATATTTGCCGATGTTATATTTACTACTTAAAAATAGACCAGAAACAAACGACAAGATAAAAATACCAATCGGTTGTTTTTGATTGTTGATTTTATGTTTTTAGATGAACCATGTAGCACTTTGAGATTTTTATTAATGAAAAGTGCATTATAAATTAAATTTATTATTATTATATCGATCCAGTTTTATCGGACCAATACCAATATGTAAAACAATGACTAATAATGACTGATACTGATGTTAGTGCCGATATATTGCGTATCCATATTTAAGTTTAATTTATTTAAATAGGTCAGGGATTGCTGTAAGTTAAAATGCTAATTTCCATCTGTAGTCCAAACATGAAGCTGTAGCTGGAATGAAAGGAGCCTGAATAAAAATGCACACCACACTTTTCAGATGTTTTCCAGAAGAGTTTTGAAAATAATAAAACATCTCAATAATTTATCTCTGACTTTTTTAATAGAAGCATAATAGAGTAACCAATTATGAAACAAGTGATAAACATTACAAAATAATCAAAATCAAGCAAATATGATCAGATATGTTGATCAGTTTTCCAGTTATTATGACTCAGACAGAACTAAGCAGGCGGGTTTTAGCTTTAATTTACAGGGATTCGGTGTTTCAGCAGTTTTGCAATTTTCTGGAAGTTTGTTCCAGATTAGAGGAGAATAAAAACAGTAAAAGCTGCAGAATCCATGAACTAATCTGTGACCAAAAAGCAGGAAAATAGTCAAGAAATGGTAGAAACCTCCAGAAAGCAGAAACATCCGATTCAGGCCAAATATGTCCGGATTTGTTGACATATTTGGGTACAAAATATACAAATTTATTAACAAGAGTTTTGTTAATCCTACTTCTGATTCAGTACATTATTTCAAATCCACAATTAAATGTAACAAAAATTACACTAACGGTGATTTTTCCAACTTTAATCTGATTTTTGTATTGAACTCTAAAGTGCATAAAGGAAAGTATCGTCTGTTTATGTGTTTCCAGGACAAAAGAAGTGTAAATTTTCAGTTTTGGAAAATAGAAAATCTTATATTCGATCATGAGATTTGTTGGTATTGATCACTGGTTGAGTGGTTGGTGCATCAAGGCTTTAAGCACGGTGGAGGACCCGTCATGGTTTGGGCTCTGGTTACAATCAGTCAAATGTTTAATTGTAATAGAAGAGCTGGTTTCAGCTTCTAACTTTAAAATTCAATTAAAAAGGAATCAAGTCACATGAAAACATCAAAAATAAGAAAAAAACCCAAAACAACTTGGAAATGAGGTGGAGGAACCAACCGTGCATCTACCACCAAAACGGATTCAGAAAAACAAGAAAAATATTTAAATTTAATTATTTTAATTCAGCATTTAAATGTAAGAATTATAAACAACTAATTAGTTTCATATTCTTTAATGGATGTATGAATTAAAAGAAGAAAAGAGAAAATAATGCTGAATCAAATCATAAAATGTGGCGTTTGTTGGTTTATGGGCCAAAAAAAGTGGGAATTTTCAGTTTCAGGGTTAGAATAATTTTAAAAATTATATCACCAGTCAAAATGGAAAAACTGATAAAACTGAGACTAGATTCACCTTCAAAACGGTTAAAAATGAAGAATGTAAGGTTAAAAAGGACGTTTATTAAAATAAAATTAAAAACTATAAAAATATTTTAGGACAAGGCGGTGGCAGCATCAGGGTGTGGGAACGGTTTTTATTTTAATTAATTTTGTCCTTGCTATGGAATGTAGATTAATATAACAAGATATTATTAATAACAGTGATAAATGATGGTGAATTTAAACTTCTTTTTTAGTTTGTTTTGTTTTTATCTCCAAAAAGGTGCTGGAAAAGTTTGAAAATGACCTTGAAAGTTCTTGGAAAGTGTTTGAATTTTCCTGTGGGAACCCAGTGAAGAGGCGGTGTTGTGTTAGAGCTGAGCAGGTAAAGGCAGCAGTCACAGGGGAGGCTAACGAGGTGCAGCAGGTAGCGACACGTCCCAGTTAGTCTGGCCGCGCCGCGCCCTTCCTCAGCGCCGTCTCTACCTGCTCATCTTCCTCAGCGTGAAACCGCAACCAAGCAGCAAACCTTTAACAGCCTCTCAACGCCACAGGAGAGCGCCTCGCTTCGTGGCTGTTATTACACGTCCTGGTCTGACTTTGTAACGGCTGTTCAGGTTTGTTAGCATGGAGCTGTGCAAAAGTCTTAGGTCATTACTTACAACCAGACTGTTTTTCTTTTATGGGGCTGGTTGGATTATTTTCTATGCATTTATAGNCCAGTTAACCCAGTTAAACCGATTATCTTCTACTAGATACAAACATGTAACTTGTGGCATTTATTTTACTTAAACCAGAAAATGAACCTGTTTGTTTCTTTCTCTCTCTTTCTATTATTTCACTTTTTCACTCGCTCTCTTTGCTCTGTTGCTCTTTCTTTTTATTTCCTTCCTGTTTCTATAGCTTTACTTTTTCTTTTCTCTTTTGTTTTACTCTTATTGTTTCTTTCATTTCACTCTTTTGTTGTTTTCTTTTTATTTTTTCACTTTCTTCTTGTTTGTATTTTCTTTTTTTTTCTTTTTTTTTCTATTTTTCTATTTTCCCTCCTCTCCTCATCTTTTCTCTCCTTCATCTCCATCTGTCCATCATCACATGACCGTTTCTGCTCTGCAGTTGGATCCTTTGCTTTGCTCAGCAGCGATTGGCTACAAACGTCGCGTATGTCCGGCTCCAACCAATCAGATTCACTCATTCTGCTTGTGGGCGGGACACCGAGGCATCGCTTTGCCTCCAGCAGAAAAACCACCGACTCTGAATTAATCGCTGCTGACAGGAGAGGAGGAACGCAGCAAAAACGCAAAAAATGGGTTAATGGGGAAGGATGGAGGGAAAAATAGAGAGAAATAAACAGATAAAAGAAGAGCTGAGAGAGGAAAATCACAGAATCGACTGTGGGAGTGAAAACATGGAGGGAAAGGAATCAGTGTGAGAAATGTTTCTGGATCAGTCTGCAGTAAACAGCGAATCATGACTCAGCATCCGACACCCGATTCTCTGTTTTCTCTCTGAATCTAAAACCAGATCAAAAACAAAACAAACTCGCTGATCGTATTCATGTCCTTCACTGCACCACTTCACATTTTAATCGATCTAAAGCCGATTAATAATTCAGGTGCATCAGGTGTAAAAGTTCACACAAAAACGTTCTAAATATTTAAAAAGCAAATTTATAAACAACAACAACGATAGCAACAGACATGGAGAAGCAGCATTCAGCTTGTATGAACCATAAATCTAGAATAAACTTCTAGAAAACTAAACCTAAACTAAAATCCCTCCTGGTTGTTTTTGAATCATCATAAACGAAACTTAAACATTTTGATGTGTAACGACAGAAAAATGTAACATTTCAGTTGATTACTGTGTTTTTATGACGTAAAGCTCTTTGAAATGCCTTGTTGTTGAAATGTTCCGTACAAATAAACTTGATTGATTGACTATAACAGATAAATACTGTGCAGTTATTAGAAATAATAACATCAGACTTGTAATCCATGCAGCTGAGTCTGATCACTTTACCAAAAATGGGCAAAAAAAGTTGCAACATTTAAAAACATGCACATCTGTTCAGCTACTAACCTTAAAATAACTTTTTTCTTGATATTTATGCTTCAACATTGTAAGAATAAA
The DNA here is from genome assembly GCF_000485575.1 of Poecilia formosa. Lineage (NCBI taxonomy): Eukaryota > Metazoa > Chordata > Actinopteri > Cyprinodontiformes > Poeciliidae > Poecilia > Poecilia formosa. The sequence continues at coordinate 313,981 of NW_006800374.1, forward strand.
TATAAATTTTCTGATCATCATCAATGTTAAAGCGAAATACTTTTATATGCAGATGATATTTTACTTTATCTTCAAGATCCCCAAATTTTCAACCTGATACTTTCTCTCATGTTGAAACTTCATTCTGAAATATACTGACAATATTAAACTTAATTAATTAACCATCTAAAAAGAGAACTTTCTGAGCAACAGTAAAGTTTTTCTCCTTGGGTTAGACTTTGCTGTTGCTGGGATGGAAAACTGGTCAAGTTGACAAAGAAAGAATAAACGAAGCTAATTGGGAAATGTGGAGAAGGATTTGGTTCTGCTGCAGATTTAGGTTAGTAAGGCTTCATCTGAATTAATTTAACACCAAGGTAGAGATGTTTAGACACAATTTCACCATATGTGGAGCAAATTAAACACAAAAACACAGAAACTGTCAAACATTATGGCGGATGAGCAAGAGATGGACACACTTACAGACATTGAGTTCAACATGAATTTCTACGTATTTTGGAGTGAAATCTGAGGAAAAAAGGCAGAAAACTGACAGGCAAACTGGAGAACCAATCAGTAGCCACGGCGTAATTAAATGTAACTGTTTGTTTACCTGAGACTCGTAGGGCAAGAAGGCGATGTTGATCTCTGTCAGAGTCTTGGTGACTTTGGAGGTTCGGCTTTTCACCAGTTCATTGAAGAGCGGATCAGGACAGGCTGGAAAAACAAAGAAAACATTTAAACTCATTTCTTCTGCCCACTGTTCTATAAACGTTAATAAAAAACATCCATAGTAGAATAACTACATATTTATACACTAAAGGACTACTTTATCATTTTAGTTTTGTGATGGTAAAACATTAAACAGAATATATTCAAGTTCTCAAACGCTGACTGCTAACATTATGCTAATGTTAGCATAATGTCCTAACATTAGCATGATGACCTAACATTAGCACATTATGTTTCTTAATAACACCCAGTTTAAGCAGAAATGCATCCATGAAAAGCAACAGGGTTGTATGTTTGTGTAACTCACAGTCAGTGAAGAAAACATGGGCTGCCTTGTATTTAGCTGAATGAGGGTCTTTGAAATCAGCGATGAGCGTGTGCACTGACTGAAAAATGAAAAATAACAGACATATTCTCCTTAGGCTAACAGTGCTAAACAAAGCTGAGGTTAACAAGGCAAGTTAAATGCAAAAAAAGTCATATTATTGTGTTAAATTGATCAGAAACCTGCATTATAGAGTGACTTTAGGTTTCTGTTTGCTAGGCTAATAAAACAATGCTAGCTAAATTCATCACTACAAACAGTTAAAGAATATTAAATAAAGATACATGTACATTTATATTTTACTATTTTATGATGCTTCTAGACTATTAGCAGCATTTTATGACAACTCTGTCAGTTTTCAAATTTATGCTAATAGCCAAATTTATCTTTTCTGCTACAAAAACTAGATAGCTTGTTAGCACAGTTTGCATAGCACAGCAGAGATTTTTTGCTTGCTGATTTCATAATGTACTTGTCAGTAACCATATTTATGGATTGATTATATCTGTTTAAAAGAAAAGGCTTCTTTTGGCTAAATGTTTGAAAATAAACATTTAAGGTCTGAACATTGAAGAGACATAAAATCAATTTTAGCTGAAACTGGTGAGAATAAACTCTGCTGGTAATTTATGTAAATGTTCTTCAGTTGATCTCATTGGGTTGTTTATTTTTATATTTCCCATTTATCAATAAAGTTTCTTGGAAAAAAAAAAAAGAAATTGTGAGGAGAGAAAACAGAACAGCATCTTCAACTTCAAAATAAAAGCATGAGCATAAACATCTACTTGAATTATAGTTGACAACAAAACTTTAATTAACTAAAAGTTTATAGATAAGTGAAGTAAATTAGTGATCTAGAATTTATACAACAAAAAAGAAGAAGAAGAAAAAAAGTGCTAAACAAAGAATTAGCTTCACTGTTAGCGCGATAGCGGAAATGTGCCCAGCTCTGAATTTCTTACATTTTGGGATCTTTTAGCGAACTTCATGTTTGTTTAAATGAAGAATGAGGGAAATAAACGTGAGTCCAAATGAAAGCTGATCCATGACTCTGTATTTTTACCTTCTCTGTTGGTGTGATCAGGTAAATGGCCTCCAGGCTGGGCAGAGGCTCTCTTCGCTTGTTGATGTCCTCCACAACTTTAAAGGTAAAGGCAGACATATTTAGTTAAACATTCCTAATCATAATGAGTCCTAGACAACAGTGTGCTTAAATATTATTTTATCCATCAAATCAAAGCAGTTTTTATCTAATTTCTTCCAGATTACATCAATTATTCCCTCAATTTTTTGAAAATTATTCTGGAAATTCAAGCAAAATCAACAAATGACTGCACTTTTATGGGCTAATTCATAACTGTGAGTTGAAAAACATCAGGTTTAAGTGATGCTAACTTTCTTACTGGTACTAAACAGCTTTGATTAATGTCAAATTATAGCCCATCATATAAATATGGACTATAATTTGACAATTTGAGGAATTAAAAGTCACATTTACCATCAAACATACCTAAATGAATACCACAAACACTTTGGTTTTTGTTGCAAATAATCACAAAAACGATTTCATTAATGTGAAGAGAAGGTCAATACAGTTTAATTTTAAGAATTTATTCATATTTTAACAGTTTAGTGGGTTTTATCAATACGTTCTGGCAGAACTGGCCCTTTAAGAGCACTCAGGATCCCGATTTGGCCCAAAATGGAAATGAGTTTAACTCATTAAGTAAAACAACATAAACTTCAGGTTTTCCCTCCAGTGTATTATAAGCCTGGCGGGCTGCCAGGCTTGACTTGCAGCCCGCCAGGCTGAGTTTGTTCATTCATTTCAGTTTTTTATATGTTTGGCCTTTTTAAAACTTTATAATTGGTGTTTACCTTCCAATCACACATGGAAGATAAACGTTTTCAAATTTCCTGTCAACTTTAAACATTTTCTGTTTTATCTCAGAAACACAGCAGGCAGCTGGAGACCAGCTGGTTGATGGTTAAACCCTGAACTGGGTTTGTGTCTTACTGGTGATGCCCTCCGTCATGATGTCCGTCATTTTGCAGCAGGAGGACAACATCCTCATGCTGAGCTGGTCCACAATCAGAGCCTGGGGCAGAAAAACATTATTATCACTAATAACACGCTTCATATGTTTAGAAAACTGGAAAAATTAATGGTAACTTCTAAATGTCTGGGTAATTTTTAGAAATACTGACATATTTTTCCAGTTTTAAATGTAATTTTAGGCTTTAGAGAAAGAAAAATCGTATTTTAAAGCAGTTTTTGGTGAAAATGATAAGAAATGCAGAAGGCCTCACCTTCCATTCTCCCTTCTTCTTCACCTTCTTGATGACATCGTTCATAATCTCTGCAGCAAGAGGATAAGGAGATTTTAATCCAGCATTTTATGTAAACAAAGAGCAACAGATTCTCCAACAGCTAAAACTTTTACATTATAATAACACAAACAATAAAAAGGTGAGTTTGATCAAAACTGGGAGAAATTAGTGCAAAATTTAGCCACCAGGTTGGCCGACTGAAGAGTTGATGCATAAACTAACAGTCATCCTGTTTGGGCTGGAAGTCTTTAATCCCAGCCGCCTCAGATTAACCCGCCTGCTGCCACATGGATCCATGTTTACGGCGATATTGGCCCGATCAGTGACCGTCCATCTGCCAGCAGGTCCAGACCGGAAACATTCACAGGGACCGGCGGTTTAACATCATGTTGGACCGACAGGCTCAGCCTCTAAAACCCCGATGGATTATCACAGATTAACTGGAGATCAAATAAACTGGATTACAGAGCGCTAATCTGAAGAAAAACACAGGAAGTGGCAGATTTACGAAGCTGCTGATTGGTCGATTTCAGGGAATGTGAAACTTAAACTACATATAAATAAAAATAGGAAGAAGAAAATTCTGATTATTTTAAAGATTGGATTAGAGAAAGATTTGAAAAAAAAAAATCCAACAAATACGAGAAACACAACAAATGGACATTTAATTTGTTTCATTAATTCATTTGAAAGAGACAAAAGTTTATATATATAGATCACTTATTTAAATGAGGAAGTATAAGACCAATAAGAATTATACTTTAAGTGTTAATATACAAATATATATTAATAAAGACCAATAATGATTATTTTTAATACAGAAATGTTACAACCTGCGAAATCAAAGCGAAAGCTGCTGACTCAGCATTTTCTTCACACTGTTGTGACGCAAAATGATTTAAAAATTCAGATTTACCTCAGAAATCATCTAGAAAAAACTTCAGTTTGAAAACTAAAACAAAAAAAGCTAAATAAAGAACTCAGAAATGTTCTAGAAAAGAAACTCTGACATTTCTGAGTATGAAAAGTTAAAAATTGCTAATAAAAATAAATAACTTTATGAACTGTCTTTGCTAGTTTTGCTAACAAAGCTACTTCACTTATAAATAAACTCAAATTTACATAATTTTAAAGTTTAATTTCACTGCTGGAGATGCTGCAGTGAATATTTGTATTTTAAAAATGTTTCATTAATGGAATAATTAAATCAGTGGATTTTAAGTAGAGTTATATTCAAGCACTAATAAAAATCATGTTGAATTATTTATGAACAAAACTTTCAGCCTGCGCTAACAGATAAATGAGTGGAAAACGGTTTGTGTCAGGAGGAAAGAGGCGTGTGGACTTTTCCTCTGTCGTCTCTGATAGAGACACAATGAGAGGGAAGGAGCTGAACAAACACAGCAAACAGCTGTTCAAACCAAACATTAAAACATTAACAAACACACAATCTGCAGCTCCTCCAGCCTGTTCAACAGGATGCAGAATGTGGAGCACGAAGCTCGTTAAAACGCTTCAACTTTAACGTTTATGGAGCGCCGAGATCTGCTGCTAGGATCTGCTGCTAGCATCTGCTGCTAGGATCTGCTGCTAGGATCTGCTGCTAGGATCTGCTGCTAGGATCTGCTGCTAGCTTCACGTTAGCTAGTCGGCCTTTTCTGGATATAATAAACTGATCAGTGGAACATAACAGTGATGTTACATGACTAAAACTTTACAGAAAACCAAAAAATATAAGTTTGAAGTTTTTCCGGCTTTGTTAAAATTCCACTTGTAGGTCAGAGAGTAAAATCCTGAAAGTGAATTATTTTGCTTCAATTTATGATGGGTTTATGGCCTAAACAAAACATGTTCATTACATTTTTGGGAGGACAAAATCAGTCTTAGATAAAGAGGTTGTAGCTGTTTTAGGGCGCCCTGTCACTTTAAATCCAAACAAGCTGCTGCTGGCCACCAATTCAACGAGAAAATGGCTGGGCAATTATACCACCGTACATCTTTGAAAAGCAGAAGTGGAGCCTCCTGCACAACCAACAACAATGCAGCAAGAGGTTTCTGGATGGTAAATCAACAACAGAACTCTTGTCTTTTCCAGCAGCCATTGTACAGCGGTAAAACCAGCTAACCAAATGTGCTGGAACTCAACATAAATCAGAGCTCTTCATGTAAACTGACTTGGATTTATTTGTGACTGCATGTTTCAGAGCAGCGTATTCGTTGTTTGTGTTTTAGAGAGGGGCACTGCGTCACACACTGGAGGCAGACGAGTGTGTGTGTGTGTGTGTGTGTGTGTGTGTTGCTTTGGTTCAGTGACGCCTCCAAGGTCAGTGTGTGGCCTCTGTGCAACATTATTTTAGATGTGCTTCACTTTCCAACATCCATCTCTTCAGATACAGATTATATAATCTCACTCTTTCCTTGTGAGGAACCAACAGAGTTCATCAGTCTGGGTTAAAGGACGAAATGTGAGGATGATTGTCTCCAAGCTCTGCTGTCAGGCTGACTGTAATCTGTCCTGACTGAATGTGGTTTTCTAGCACAGCAGCGTTTCACTGAGTCTGTCTGTGGTCGTAAATATAGCAGCATATTTTAATCTGTGGTTATCTGTCTTACAGTTATGAAAACAAATGTTAGGAGGCTCAGCCAGTGCTTGGATCTGGTAAAAAATACAGCAGAGATAAATTAAATGTTCATATAGAAAAAAAGTTATAAGGTTTAGCGAGCTAACTAGCTGTTATTTCTAGCTAGGTAGTTATGTTGTTTTGTTGTATTTGTCACATTTTGGTTATCCTGTCAGAAATATTTCCATATTTTTTACTTTAGCCAGGTAAGGTAGTTTTCTTAACTGTAGAAGGTTAATGAGTGACCAAATGTTCAGACCTTTCAAAAACTATTTACATTTTACTTTGAGAAAGTAAATTATTCTAAGATTAAAAACCTTCATGAATAATCTGCTATTATTCCATTTCAGCCAATGTGTTTTTTTTTTTTATTGATTACTTATATTTAAAAATATATATATTTTTTCATAATGTATAAATTAAAGCTTTGCTGGTTAAATAAAAAAAATCTGAAGAACATGCCAATTTTTTAATGATTAATCATCAGAATAATTGATTAAATGTTGATTTAATATTGTAAATCATGTAAATGTCACCATATTTATGCTTACGTTGTTTATATTTCCTACATTTTTGCGTTTAATTTCATTGAACACGTACAGTAACAAAAAATAAATTCAAAATTCAAAGAATGAATTATCAGCTGCAGTCAGGAGAATCTAATCTCTCCATCCTCATCAGGTCCCGACTCTCCTCCATCTGATGGGGGGAGGGGAGCCTCCGCCTGCCGCCCTTCCCCCTCTCTCCTCCTCTTCCTCCCTGCTGCAGCAGGAACCCTCTCCACCTCCACCAATCCCATCGCAGGGTGCAGGTGCGGCCTGCTGCGTCCCGCCGCCGCGATGTTTACACGGCTCAGAGCCGCCGCTCGCTTACTGAGCAGCTGAAACCATTAAAGATGGCCGCAAACGAAAGGAAATTATTTTAAGATCTGCTGTTAAGCTGCATGTTTAACAACATGGTGAGATTTAATCAGGGGCGTCCAAAGTGCGGCTCGAGGGCCATTTGTGGTCGTCGGACTGACCTTCTACGGCCCCGTAAAGTTGGTTAACGGAGATGGTGATTTTATTTTTAGTTAAGATAATAAAAATAAAAGATACAACCCAAAATATTAATATTTAATTACCAACCTTTAATTTTATAGTAAATCTGACGACATTTATTCAGTAACTTTTACTCCAAAGCTAAATTTAATCTGCGTCTGTTTCATTTATGAAGCTCTACCAAATGCAGCAAAGGTTTCATGGAAAAAACCAAATCCTGTTTTTTGCTGAGAATAAACTCAATTTTTCTCAAAATGATTCCCAAATAATCTGCAAACTGGAGGCTTTTCTTTTAACGAAGCAAATATGCTAAATAAACAAATAAATTTCAAGTTTTGATCTTAAACAAAATGGATTAATTTGTTTTATTGAAATATTTTATACTCAGTTTATTGTTGGGCAGGAAAAAAAGACCAGCTTTTGGGCTGTGAGTAATTTTGACTTGATGACCAAAAGTTTGGACATCTCTGCTCTAAATTATAAAGACTTACTGACATTGACGATAAGTCATCTCTGCAGACCACACACATCCTGGACACAAACCTTCTGATGAAGTTTCATCACCTGATTACAATTTTAATTTAGATTTTTTTTATCCTAGATACCCAAAACAAAAATAAAAAAAACTACTGAGGTGTTTAAATCTGACAGAAAATTAAATATTGCAACATTATTTCTATGTATGTGTTTATCTAAGCAAACTAAACTCTTTGAAAAATAACTGATTTATTTTTTTCTCTGTATCAAAAGCGATACATCAGGCATCTGCTGTAATTCCTCCAACCAAAACAGTACAAACTGTGAATCCAGCAAGATTAAGACAGGAATCCTATTAAACATCTGATGAGCCATAAATATACAAAAATACTTGTTTTATTTGGAAAAGCTAAAGATGCACCAATCAGGCCTTTTCTGCCAATATTTGACATTTTGAATCTAATTTTGACTCGTTTTGTCTCGTTTTGACTGTCACCATCTTTGATTTGGATTTTCCTCCAGAGAGAAGAAGACAAGTCTTCAGTATTTGCTGTATCAGGATTTATGGGGGAAAAAATACCAAAAAAGTAGCAAAGCAGCAGCTAACAGAAATATTGGTTCAGTATTTGCAGTTTTTTCTGCAGAACGTTACTAAAAATTCACAGAAAATGAATTTTTATCAAATATATCTTAAATATCCAACAGAAAATGCAGCTTGGTGAGAAATACCCTAGAAATGCTGAATATTTTGGTATTAATTTATGTTGACATTTAGGTGTTTTGTGGTTTTTTCCTGTTAATTGTATTGCTAAAACTTTGTAACATGAACAAAGTTTTAGGAGTAAAACAATAAAACAAATGTTTGTTTCTGCTAAAGAGCAAAAAACTTAGAATTTGAAAGAAAAGCAAAACAAAAATATTTTTGAGGCAGAAATTATAAACTACAATAGAAAAAGAAAAAAAATCATCATGGAATCTCAAACTAAACCATAAATAACCCTAAATAACCTTAACCCCTAAATCATGCTAGTACTGATCAGATATTGATTTGGTATTGATATCTTAGTTCTGGTTTATACTGTGAGTATTAATGAATATTAAGGCATATTTGCTGTTTGAACTATTAAAATAGAGAGGTGTAGGTTTCTGAAGTATCTCAGTATCATGACGCAAAGAGTAGGAATGGACTGTAGGGGCGCCACTCTACAGGGGGCGCCAAACAATTATTTCAAGTCTGCATTTTTTATATTTAACAGCTGTCTGCGCTTTGAAAACCCTTCCAGGAGAGAGTGAGGGACATAAAAACTGAATTTAAATAAGAAGATAAATAAATAAACATTTCCAACTATGTCCCTTCCTGCTTTTAGCTGCTCCTTGGTTGCGCTTCTGGTTATTTGGACAAATGGAGCAAATCCTGCACCGCATCCTCAGCCCATCCTGTCCGGGTTTGTTTTTGATGACCTCTGTCATCCAGGCCTGCACCGAGCGGCGCCTCCATCACCAAACATCCAGCTTTAAGCGGCCCGCAGACGGAGTTTAACCAAAGCATCGCCTCTTAAATAACGCGCAGCTTCCCCTCTACGCCTCGATGCGTCACTGAGGATGAACAAAGCAAACACGTTTCCTCACAGCGAGCTGGGCTGTTTTTACGCAACGACTCCAGCTCCATCAGAGGGGTGAGGCTCTGCTGTAATCAGGGAAACCCGCGGATCGCCATATTTCATTCATTTAACAGCTTCAGTCAGACGTCACTGCAGATTATTGGTGATAGAAAAACGCTGATTGGCTGTTAAACCGCGTTTGGACGTTTTCCTCGCTTCAAAATGAAACCAGTGAGTAATTAGAGCTAATAAGGTTCTCGGTTTTCTGCGCATCAGCAGCGCAGGAGACCTGAGCTACACAAGTGATTTAGCACCACCATCATCATCCTCATCCTCATGAAGACCGCGGCCTGCGCTGAAATCAAACATCCGCTGCTGGCATGAAGCGCAGCGGCAGATTTTCACCACCCGCTAAAAGCGCCATGAACAGGAGGAACTCTTACTTTCTCCGACCACCGCCTTTAATCCGATAGGTGCCATGATGCTGCCGACTGCCTGCCACGGAGCGCTGAGCCGCCTCCCTCCTCTCTGGTCGACTCTCACCGCAGCGAGGAGTCTCCAGCTGGAAACGTCACTGCGTATCCTTCCCGCAACAGCCCCCCTCCTCCACCCGCCAGCCACGACTGCGTGACATGCGTGATCATGAAATCCAGCTACGCTAATTAACACCAACACATTTTTACAGCCCAAAATGAGACTTTTATCCCGATGCAGCCACAAAAAACCCGTTTAAAGCCGCACTTTGCACCTTTGATGAGTATCTGCTGTAAGAAATGTCTTTAATTTGAAAAACTGATATTTTATTTATATTCTTAGGCATTAAAATAAAACAAAAACGAACATAAGTATGGACAATTATGTAAAAGACAAAACGTTTTCCACTAATGAAAGAGCAGTGGCGCAAAATGTGGGTCCGTTTGACATGTAGGGGCGCTGCACTGCAGAGGGCGCCACAACATGGAGGAAAAACTGTGTCGAGTTGGCATTTTTGGTATTTAACAGAAAATTAACTTTTTTTCTGAGCAACTGATCAAACCATTAATCATTTAACATTTAAAAATTACATAATCAGACAGAAAAATATTAAGTTATGGGGAGATTTTGGCATTTCATCAATCAAAACAGAAATAATTTACATAAATAACATCAGAGCAAATAAATTGGTTTAAAAGAGATCGTGAGACTTTTCCACACTTTTATTTATCCACCCAGTTTTAGTAATTATTTAGTTTGAAACTTATGTAGTAAATATAACTAATATTCAGAGTTGGGTGGTAACTATTAACATTTACTCAGTTACATTTATTTAACTTCTTTTGGGGGGGAAAAATCTACCTTCAGGAATATCTTTACTACACTATATTTTTACTTGAGTCATTTTATTATGAAGTATTTCTACTCTTATTCAAGTAAAATTTCTGGATTTTCTGCCCACTGGATGAAAAACAAACGTTTTAATCAAAGACTCACCAGACAGACACACAGCTGGAGTTTTTTATTGAAAGAAACGGATTTGGAAACATTTTATTTTACCTTAGTTATTGTTTGTTCCTTAGATGAAATATTGTCATTTTTGTTCTTAAAATACCAAAATGTCCATTTAATTTTACATTTTGGTCCATCTGATGATGTAATTTTTAAAATGATTGATAATTTGATCAGTGACTGAGTACTTAAGTAGATGTTCTCCAAATGCCTTTTTACTTGAGTAAAAATATGCTGAAGTAGTACTACTCTTATTTGAGTAGTTTTTTGCTACTATTAGCCAACATTAGAAACAATCTTTGTAAATTTTAACCTGTAGTTCTGAGCGCCGCCACAAGGGGGCAGCATAAACCCGTTTTCATGACCCATCAGCAGGTATGCTTTCTGTTTAAGCACAAAGGGAAACTTCAGCACCACATTAACTAAATGTTTCAGCCTAAAATCAGAGCTGATGGATCCAATCATGGCTGCTAATCAGTGAAGCTGTAAAACCAGAGAAAACATAAAATGTTTCTACGTTTCCAATAACGCCAAACAAGTAAACACAAACTCCAGGCCACACCTTTGGCACGGCCGACTGAACACGTTGGACCAGTGATGACTCCCAGAGGGTGTGTCCTGCTGCCTCGCTGTGAAAGGGAGCAGTGTTCACCTCCTCCTCCTCTTCCTCCTCCTCGTCTTCCTCCCTCTCTGGGGTTTTCTGGAGCCAAACAGGAGGGGAGCCACAGCAGCACCGGCCGGACTGGGAGCCTGAAGCAGATTCCCTGCAGAGCGCCGGAGTCTTGGAGGTTCAGCCTGGGAGTTAGCACCGCTGGGAAACGCTGTCGCCATGGGGGACGTGGTTTCCTCTCACCTGGACGAGAGCAGGCGGGAGATGATTACAGGTTACACCGATTTATCCATTTCACTCTGGCTTTTTAAGCTCTAACGCACCAAATCGGAGCACTTTTCTCCATTTTTAGAGTTCAAATGAGTCTTAAAATGGAGATAATAAGCAGGTTTCCAGCAGAGGCGGGGGGTATGTTTGTCTAAGTTTGGGTCTGATCTGCCTCCCACTGAGAAATGTTCCAGCAGAGCATGGAAACAAACCCAATCAGAGGGATTTTACATCAGGGTTCTGCTCCTTTACTGCATTTCTAATTGTTGGTTGTTTCTCTGCTGCTACTGGAGAGCAGGAATCTGAAGACTGTTGAACTGCAGACTCTCTTTTTGTTTGTTGTTGCTTTTTGTGAAGCGGCGAATGAAATGCTTTCTGGTGAAGTTTAGAGAAAAGGAAAAAAGGGAAGGGCCTCTTTGTTCAAATGCTTCTGTGGCTGAGATTCAGCGCTACTACAGCGTCTGTACGCAGCTGGGTTACATGCTTCACATGTTGTCACAAGTCTAGATGTTTTTATTGGGATTTTATGTGGCAAAAAAAGCATTAATGTTAAATGGAAGGAAACCTCATAGTGGTTCACCATCCAGAACGAAAACCACCTTAGATCATGTTTTCAAATGGTCCAGTCAAAGTCCAGTCAAGGCAAAACTCAAAAACTGTTTCTCAAATTCCCTTTGCAGCTCCCTGTCCAATGAGGCAGCAGCAATTTAGTAAAAAATTAGACAGAAAATCATCTCTGGACGGGCAAAATTCTGTTAATTTTGAATTTAGGGATATACCGATATCCGATATTAGTATTGCTGTTATGGCTGATAACCAATATTTGCCGATGTTATATTTACTACTTAAAAATAGACCAGAAACAAACGACAAGATAAAAATACCAATCGGTTGTTTTTGATTGTTGATTTTATGTTTTTAGATGAACCATGTAGCACTTTGAGATTTTTATTAATGAAAAGTGCATTATAAATTAAATTTATTATTATTATATCGATCCAGTTTTATCGGACCAATACCAATATGTAAAACAATGACTAATAATGACTGATACCGATGTTAGTGCCGATATATTGCGTATCCATATTTAAGTTTAATTTATTTAAATAGGTCAGGGATTGCTGTAAGTTAAAATGCTAATTTCCATCTGTAGTCCAAACATGAAGCTGTAGCTGGAATGAAAGGAGCCTGAATAAAAATGCACACCACACTTTTCAGATGTTTTCCAGAAGAGTTTTGAAAATAATAAAACATCTCAATAATTTATCTCTGACTTTTTTAATAGAAGCATATTAGAGTAACCAATTATGAAACAAGTGATAAACATTACAAAATAATCAAAATCAAGCAAATATGATCAGATATGTTGATCAATGTTCCAGTTATTATGACTCAGACAGAACTAAGCAGGCGGGTTTTAGCTTTAATTTACAGGAACTCGGTGTTTCAGCAGTTTTGCAATTTTCTGGAAGTTCATTCCAGATTAGAGGAGAATAAAAACAGTAAAAGCTGCTGAATCCATGAACTAATCTGTGACCAAAAAGCAGGAAAATAGTCAAGAGATGGTAGAAACCTCCAGAAAGCAGAAACATCCGATTCAGGCCAAATATGTCCGGATTTGTTGACATATTTGGGTACAAAATATACAAATTTATTAACAAGAGTTTTGTTAATCCTACTTCTGATTCAGTACATTATTTCAAATCCACAATTAAATGTAACAAAAATTACACTAACAGTGATTTTTCCAACTTTAATCTGATTTTTGTATTGAACTCTAAAGTGCATAAAGGAAAGTATCGTCTGTTTATGTGTTTCCAGGACAAAAGAAGTGTAAATTTTCAGTTTTGGAAAATAGAAAATCTTATATTCGATCATGAGATTTGTTGGTATTGATCACTGGTTGAGTGGTTGGTGCATCAAGGCTTTAAGCACGGTGGAGGACCCGTCATGGTTTGGGCTCTGGTTACAATCAGTCAAATGTTTAATTGTAATAGAAGAGCTGGTTTCAGCTTCTAACTTTAAAATTCAATTAAAAAGGAATCAAGTCACATGAAAACATCAAAAATAAGAAAAAAACCCAAAACAACTTGGAAATGAGGTGGAGGAACCAACCGTGCATCTACCACCAAAACGGATTCAGAAAAACAAGAAAAATATTTAAATTTAATTATTTTAATTCAGCATTTAAATGTAAGAATTATAAACAACAAATTAGTTTCATATTCTTTAATGGATGTATGAATTAAAAGAAGAAAAGAGAAAATAATGCTGAATCAAATCATAAAATGTGGCGTTTGTTGGTTTATGGGCCAAAAAAAGTGGGAATTTTCAGTTTCAGGGTTAGAATAATTTTAAAAATTATATCACCAGTCAAAATGGAAAAACTGATAAAACTGAGACTAGATTCACCTTCAAAACGGTTAAAAATGAAGAATGTAAGGTTAAAAAGGACGTTTATTAAAATAAAATTAAAAACTATAAAAATATTTTAGGACAAGGCGGTGGCAGCATCAGGGTGTGGGAAGGGTTTTTATTTTAATTAATTTTGTCCTTGCTATGGAATGTAGATTAATATAACAAGATATTATTAATAACAGTAATAAATGATGGTGAATTTAAACTTCTTTTTAGTTTGTTTTGTTTTTATCTCCAAAAAGGTGCTGGAAAAATTTGAAAATGACCTTGAAAGTTCTTGGAAAATGTCTGAATTTTCCTGTGGGAACCCAGTAAAGAGGCGGCGTTGTGTTAGAGCTGAGCAGGTAAAGGCAGCAGTCACAGGGGAGGCTAACGAGGTGCAGCAGGTAGCGACACGTCCCAGTTAGTCTGGCCGCGCCGCGCCCTTCCTCAGCGCCGTCTCTACCTGCTCATCTTCCTCAGCGTGAAACCGCAACCAAGCAGCAAACCTTTAACAGCCTCTCAACGCCACAGGAGAGCGCCTCGCTTCGTGGCTGTTATTACACGTCCTGGTCTGACTTTGTAACGGCTGTTCAGGTTTGTTAGCATGGAGCTGTGCAAAAGTCTCAGGTCATTACTTACAACCAGACTGTTTTTCTTTTATGGGGCTGGTTGGATTATTTTCTATGCATTTATAGCAACTGATGCTGATGATTTGGGGTCCAAAAGAAACATGAAGGAAGAAAAGAGATGGAAGTTGGGTCGATTAATCAAATTTTCTGTTTTTGAAGATTTAAATTTATGATCAATGCATTTCTTAGATTTATCGATTTAACATAAATCCTTACCTCAAGTCTGCTAATGTTTCCAAATCCAGCATTTTCCAGGACTGAAGTTGGAGCCTTTTAGCCTTACTGTTTCCTGCTGAAAGTCTTGCTCTCTCTCGTTTGTTCGCAATCTGAACTGAAGACAGATTTTGACATGTTATAGGAAATAAAATTTCCTTTCATACAGAAGATTGCTGACAGCTGTCACTGATCGGAAAAAGATCAGATTTTTATCTGGATGCAAGTTCAGCCAGTTCACCGGTTTACATCTCCAAACCTCCACCATCCTGAACGTTTTCGATGGATTCTTGCTCCAACACATCTGAATCTAAACGTTGAATTACCTTTTTAGCAGGTTAGCAAATTTAGCAAACACCTGGATGTTGGTCGCTCATTTAATCCAGGTTTGTTGGAGCAAAGATGCATCCAAATGTTGGCAATCAAAGAGTTTAACTCAAAGCATATTCATGTGTTAGTGTTACCTAGTCAAAGTCCAGACCCAAATCCAAAGGCGGCAGACTCTTCTTAAAAGATTTGCAGCTTTAGGTGCAACAAAAGTTGGTTCTGAAATATTGCAATGTGGCAAAATGTAAAAACTACGAGGGGTAGGATTCAGTCTGTCACAATAAATGACAGCATGATGAATTAAAATGAGCTCAATAATTTTTATTCCATTTATATTTTTTGAAGGGAAATTTTGTTTATAGAGATTTCATGACCCATTTTATTTGTGGTTTCAGTTGTAGGTGGTGTTTGTTTCCACTTTATGTTGGATATTTAAAATATCTTCCAGTTCCAGGGTCAGGTGTGAAGGTTTATTGGTCTTTGAGTCATTATCAATATATTACCTGTATTTGGTCTCAAAACAACTATTATCATTTATCACAATAATTACTGGGACAATTTATTGTCCAGCAATATTTGTTATGCAACAGGCCTAGGTAAGATACAGGACAAGGGACGATTCAAGACTTTTGCACAGCACTCTCCCTCTGTTGCATGCAAATGCTGCACGGATCGCAGCAGAAGAGATAAACGGATATCTGAGTTATGCAAATCTTTAACAGTGGCTGACCACATTGTGTCAACAACCTGTTGGTGTTACTGGGATCACCAGGAAAGGCTGAACTGGGAAAGAGATGGTCTGAATCTGCAGAATAAAATGAGATAAATGGGAATTTTTCCAGAATCCCGCAGTCTAAAAGCTGTTTTTCTTTTCTTCAGTCTGTCTGAATAAGACCCCCCACTTCTCTGCTGCGATGAAAAACACAACAGGATTACATAAGATAGGCCACCTGTTTCCTCACCACAGTCTGACCTCAGAGAATAAATCACATTTCCTGGTAAAAACACAGTTTGAATCAGTCTTACTCAGCAGTCCTTCACATTTCAAGACAGTAAACTTCTTTTTCCTGTAGAGGAATTTAAGGTTCATGGAGGGAAACCTCTTTACCAGGCAGCTGCTTCCACACAGGTCCAACACAGAAGACTGAGTGTTTTGGTTTATTTTTTGCTTTCTAATCTTTGTCTCCAGCAGACTATTTAAAGCATTCCAGTCTGTTGACTTTGGCCCTGCAGGACGTCTGGTGGAAAGTACCAACTTGGTGCATAATTGTAGAGCCAACCGCAGTGACCAACACTTACCTGGTGCAAAATTTAGTTGGTATGACGAGCATGAAAGCAAACATCCAGCAGAGTGCAGCTACGTTTGGAGATCAGAATGCAGATGGGAGGGGCTTGATGTGCCAAACCGTTGAGTCATCACTTTTTATTTTGGTTTCAATGAGGCAAGCAGAGCATTTAGACTTAAGAGCACAAAATGGAGAAGAAGATGGACTACCATAAAGATTCAGGCGAGAACCTGAACCACCAACATCTGGTTTGGACTAGGCCCTTTTTAAAAAAACTTCTTGACAGTTGGACTTGTTGGTGTGTTTTGGATCATCGTATGGCTGATGAGCCCTACTATAGCTGAGCTTAAGAACCCTGATCTCCTTCAGAGTTTTTTGATCCATTTTGGCAAGTTGACCAGTTTTTGGTTTGGGTTTTTGGTTTGGATAAAGCCGTCCAGGCGCGGAGTAGAAAAAGTAACATCAGACCATCTTAAACCATCATTATTCACAAACAGAGAAAACATGGAACAGTGATGAACTTTTCCAGGAATGGCTGGCCAACCAGAAACCCTTTCTCCATGGGCGTGGCTTTAACTGGTTCTTCCCCAGTCGTACCCGCCCAGATTTGTCTCCATTTTCAGATCCTGTACAGTTTATACCCGTTTTTTTGGAACCACTTCAGGAGTGGTACAAGTCGGTATCGGGCACAAGTGATTTGATTGGCAGCAGACTGAATTTGTTGATTGGCCTGTGGGATCCAAAATGCTGTTCTCCATTTTGACAAGACAAAATGGAGAACAGCAAATCAGAAGAGTGCATACATCGTGACGTCATCAGTTTCTGCTTGGCTCATGGGTCACCCACACTCCTGCCCAATCAGGGAGAAACACGATGCCAATGGAGACACACCCAGCTTGGCTAGAACAGAACCAGAGATTGACCAACAAGAGTGAGACTTGACAATGGAGAAGGAACAAAAGTTTCACCAAGAGATCACCGGCGACTCATCCAGAAGGTTTCTGAAGAATCCAAAATATCATGTAAAGAACCGCAGAGTTCCTCAGTTACAGTCAGTGGTCATGACTCAACAACTCAACTTCCTTCTTCACAAACTTTAAAACTGAGTGCCGTCAGATTTTAGCAGTTGTAGGATTTGTCTTTTGTATAAAACCACGAGCCATTTCTCCTGCTTAGCACTCACACATTTGTTTTGATTGTATTTACCCAGAATGTCCTGCGCTGTAATCCACTTCCTGCTTTTGGAGCGGTCTGTGGTCCGCTTGGTGTTCACACATGCATTTGAACCGCATCAGAGTTCACAAAGACCTATTGTAGAGTTTGATTACACATTCTTACCTCTCTAAATGAATCAGACTTTACAAACTGGAGTTGGATTAAAGGGGACTAAACAGGGCTGGTGTGAATCTAAGTAAAGTTTCCTGAAATGTTTTGGGATGAAAACAAGCACTGGGTTGTGGAAACCAACAGTCAAACAAAGTGGTGGTTGTGTGGTAATGTGGGATTGATTTGCATTGATGCAACCATGAATTTTGGTCTCTACCAGAAAATCCTGACGGAGAATGTCCGTTCCAAATCATGTCGACTGCTGAAACTCTAAAAGACCACAAAATGAAGGTTCTAATCAAAGTCTGGACCTAATCCAATTCAGATACAGTGTTGTGACCTTAAAGAAGATGCTTTATGCTCAAGAACGATTGAATGTGACTGAATTAAAGTGATTCCTCCAAACTGATGCTGGTTATCAGAAACTTGTCGTCTCTTGCAGCGTTTGCTGTTCTTGACTGGGTTCTGACTCGTCCTCCCATCTCGTCCATCAGTGGCCTGCTGTTTTTTAATCAGCCTGTGCGTCCCTGTCCCCCGTCTCCTACACATTCCCTGTGTCTATCCTGTCCTGTCAGCGTTTTCCTTCCTGCTCTGCTCCCTCCTTCCTGTCCCCACGCTTCCATAAACAGACCAGAGTCCACGTCTCACTTGTTTACAGCAGTAAAAAACTTGATTTGTCCCCTGCAGGAGGTTCTTGGGACGGTTTTATTGGGATGCTACACAACAGCCTCCAAACTGACACAATCTGGGCTCTTTTTTGTGGATGAGGAAGTGACACGTCAAAGGTTCATTTAGTTACGGCTGCTAAAAAAGGAAAAATCTAAATTAGCTGCTTCCCGTTACCCAAAATACTGTTCTGAATAACTGGACAAAATTAACTTCGAAAGGATGAATTTAGCATTTCAGCTCAGATTATTTAGCTTAAAGATATTCACAGTAGGCTGGTCGCAATAAAACCGTTAAAGAGCTAAATAATTCCCATTTGTTGATTTATAATTTTCTTTCTGCCAAAATCTGACAATGACGAAAGTCTTCAGTTTGGTGTTCTGGTCTCAACTAGCCACACTGGTTTTGTTTACAGAGACTTTATAATGCATTTTATTTGTCGTTTCTGTTTTGTTTATTTATTTTGGATGATTAAAAAGTTTTCCATTTCCAGTGTACATCAGAATTTAAATTTTATTGATCTTTTATGTGTTCTTGTGTTATCATTCCATTATTACCACTGTGTTACTTAAAAATAGTCTCAAAACAACATTATAATTTGTCCTGGGACAAACTGCAGAGTAGTTTGAGAAATTAGTGATTTCTTCACAAACTAAATATTACATTTAAGTCTGAATAGAACATATTTTAAGAAGCCTCTAAACACAGAATGTCTGCAGTTTGATGCTTTTGGGCAATAATTGACAAATTCAGATAGAAATGATTAAAATGATGCTCTAACTGACAACTTATTGGTTAGATTTTCCAATTTATGGTTTTGTATTTACAATAGACTGGCTACCAGCATTTCTTTGGAGAGATTAACTTCACTTTTGACTTTGAAAGGTGTAAATTTGTACAAATTGTGCACTGCTTAAGAAAATAAACGAGTTTTCTGATCCCGTTTGTGTTTTTGCTCCTGCAGCTCGGACCAGAGATGTGATGACGCAGTTTGGCGATCTGTACGAGAAGCAGTACGCCGTCGCTCTCTTCAACTTCGTTCGCTTCGAGATAGAAGGAGGAGGCGGCGCACAGTCGCAGCTGCTGCACCGAAAGGCAAGTTTCACAGCTACAACACAGCTGAAAGTTCAATTTCAGCTTCATTTAATGCCGAAACAGCCAAAATCCTCAAGAAGAACGTGTCCAGGTCAAAGTTTTATTGTTTTCCCCTAATTAAACATGCAAAAATATTAATGAACTCCTCCTCTTTTAGCCGCACAGCAGTAAATTAAATGTGATATTTTACGTTTGCCTTCATGTTTACAACTACTTAACTTTTTAAATTTATTATTTTCTCTATTTGTTAAATCTCTGCAGCAAAAATAAGAATTTTGCTTTGCTGTATTTGGCTAGGAGTGAAGATTAGCTGGATGTTTGTGGCACCATTTATTAAACAGAAATAAAAGGAAAAAAAGGTTAAAGAAAAATCTGTTTTATACTCGACATTTTCAGTTTAAAAATATATAAATCCTTAAAAAAAATGTAAAAATGTCAAGAGAGCAAAATGTGTGCTGTTCTTGAACAGCAGTCTAAAACAAAGGAGAGGAAAAGGTCACACAAAATTAATCCAGGGGTCACAAATGGCTCCTGGACCACATTTTGGACACCAAAGTATATTGAATGGCCTAGTCAAAGTCTCAATCTAAATTAAGGTGAGAATCTGAGCCAAAATCTGAAAATTGCTGGTTGCAGATCATCTCCATCCCACCGGCCAGTCATGCAGAAGAATGGCTGGAAGTTTCAGTCTTTAAATGAAGAAAACTGGTTGAAAATCCCCAAAATCTAATTATTTTTATCAGTTTATTTTTATTTTAATTAATTTTTATTTTTTTATTTAAAAAGTAAATATGTATAATTTCCATTACTTAAGCACTACATCATGTTGGTTTACCACATAAAAACTCTAATTAAACAACGTTAAGTTTGTGCCCAAGTTAAAAATTGTTTTAGCTTCACATCTGTTAACCTTAACCTTTGACCCCAGGAACCTGAACAGCGCAGGGCGTTTTGTGTTTTCACTGCGGCGTTGTTTAGGTAAATCATCTGATGACGAGACGGTGACTCCTTCCTGATCCTCCCTGCATCCGTGTTGCTGCTTCATTCAGAAAACTAATCAAGCTAACAGACGCGCCGCTCCCTCTATTATGTCTTAATCTGTTAACTTCCAGTAGTTTTTTATTTATTTGCCCTGTTCAGACTGAGTCATTCAAGCAGCTTTAAGATCTAAGCACAGAAACCACCTCCTTAAAATCAGACCAACACAGGATGAATTTCAGAGCTAACTCTGAAACAATTTAGCACACTTAGCTTCCCCTAAACTAATTCTAAAGCACTAATTTACTTCACTGTTTGTAAACTTTCAGTTGAATAAAGTTCAACATCTGTGTTCAAGTTTTGGTTGTCAACTTAATTTAAGTAGACACATATTCATGCTTTTATTTTGAAGTGAATGACTGCTCTGTTTCCTCTCTTTTTTTCCCAAATAACTTTTTTTCAAACAAGTAACAAAAAATAGACAGTAGAGAAGAATAATGCCAAAATTAAATTGTTGTTCAAGGGCTGCAGTCTCTCAAATAATGTGAATTGATGTTAGCGGCTTAGCATTAGCATTCTGCAAAATACAGTTCTGGTATGGCGTCATAGCGTTAGCATAGCATTTATGATTAGCCCCTTTGGGTTTCAGTGTTTCATAAAGTGTGACTTAAATCACTTAAAATCCTTAAATATTTATTTGGAAAGGTATTTCAGTTGATTTTGACGGTTCTAAAACTCACAAAGTTTCAAAATAAAACGCCTGATTCCCTCACAGTGGTGACGCGCTACAATAAGTAAAGTCACGCCCATTTAAATATAACATGATTAACGCATCTTTTATGAATGAAGCCAAAATCTCTCAATGTCAAACCCTAAAATATAATTATGTAGAGAAGTGAAACTCTGCTGATTTACACAAAGCTTTGTAGAAGCATAAATGTGATTGGCTGATTGTTTGAAGTAGCGGTTAAACTAAGAGTCGCTGGAGAGTGAATATAATTAGATCACGATGTGGCTGTATTTAAATAAACTGCCTTGGTGTGACAATCTGAATTGAACAAAGTCAAATCATAAATTTTATGTATTGAGATGTTGAAAGATTTCTGACTTTATTTTGAAGGGATCACAGTTGGTTTTGTTGCATGAAATGAGCCGATCCAGCATGTTACTGAATGTTTTAGTTTATTTTTGTGCATCTTTAATGAATGAAGCTAATGTTTTCCAACCATCACTGAGGGAAACTGGAGCACATTTCACTCACGAACAGACGCATGCAGCTGCTTATACGCATGAAAAATCTTCCATTTTGTTCTGTTTTTAATCATCAAATTTAATTTGATGAAAACTCTCAAAATATGGTGCAATGAAATAAAATCCTAACTAATAAATCCATTAGATTAATGCTATTCTGTATTATCTGACACCTTTAAGCAACACTTCTTTGATTATTAATTGATGCATTTATGGTTAAATATAAGTTTTAAAATACATAAGAGTAAATCTGCTGTAACTTAAACTTTCCTCGCCTTTGAGTGGGAATTATTTGATCCAAGACAGGAACTCTGCAAACAAACCAGGGTGTTGCACATCCTTCTGTAAACACCTTGAGGTAAAACTCTCCTCCCATCACTGTTGGGAAATTCCTGTTCAGGTTTTAAGACTCGTGGGAATGAAATAAATCCAAAACGTGTCAGAAATACGTCCAGTCTGATTTGTGTCAGGATTAACGGAAGATCTTTGGTTCTTCCAGGACCCTCTGGCGGGTCACACCATCTTCTCCGGGAGTTTGTTCCAGTATCTGGAGGAGAACCGGAAGTGGAGGAACCGTTTCGTCTTCATCCCAAACAGCTACGCCATCAACCTCTACGAGAGCAAAGCGGTGAGTGGACGTCGGAGTCTGGTTCTGGTTCTGAGGATCTGAAACCAGCTTGTTACCCAATGTTTGCTTCGCAGGCCCACGACCGAAATCTGCATCCAAAGATTTCCATTAACTGTGCCGGGTACAAGGCCCTGACCTCCATGGAGGAGTACATGGAGCTGCTCAACAGCAGCCTGCCAGGTGGGAAAACCATCCCAACGCCTCAAAATGCAGCCGTAGTGTCATCATTTTTCACAACAGTCATCTCCTCAGACATGGGAAATGTTTCTTTCCTACTTAGAGTAACACGTTTTCCTGAATGTTTGGGATACCAATTTGATTTTTAAACGTTTTGCCATTTCATCCAAACAAAACTCCAACCAAAGTGGAGATTTGAGAAACTTTGGTTTTGTTACATTGAAAAAAAATGGAGATTTAGGTTCCCGCACATTACAGTCTGTTACTAATAACACACCAATATATCCACATGATTCCCAGACGACAACTTTATATTCTAATCTGTCCACACAAATGGACTTCTGGCGCCATGTTTAATTCCCAACAGGAAGTCGTGGTTGTGTTGAAGTGATCTCATGTTAGCGCTTTAGCATTAGCTTCTGCAGAACTAATGTTTATGAATTAGCCCTTTAGGGTTTCAGTGTTTCACTGCTATTACATCACAAAGCACGACACAAATCACTAAAATTCTGGAAAATATTCATTTGTAGAGAAATTTCAGTTGATTTTGATGGTTCTAAAACTCCCACAGTTTGTGGGAGAGATAAAAAAAATAAATTATGAAGACAAAAATAAAACGCCTGATTCTCTCACAGCGCTTACATGACAGAGGGATTGTTTGTAAACACGGTGGATGTCGGACTTTAAATGCTCACTGGTTGCCATGGTTACCCGCATTTATCTTGCTGCTTTAACATTAGCTAGCATGTTGTCAGTCAAATGTGATAAAATAAGTTATTCTACTAAATTTACATTATTACTGAATGAAATGCATTTTACTGACCTGCAAACATTAAATGAAAGCGAGTCGACAAAATGTTCCAGCATTACTAAATAGTAATATTAAAGTGTTTTTGAAGCGATCTGATTGGCTGACGCAGGTTTTAGCTATGTGCTACACTGCCCCCTATGGGCCTGGCATGTTTAAAACACTCAGAGCAGATTCATGCGAGTTCATGTGGATTACATCTTTTCTGATTTCCATGTGTGCAGACACTTTAATTTTTTTTAGATTCAGCTACGTGTGTAGACCTTTAACTACTTATTTTTTGTTTCTAGAGACTTTAACATCGGATCCATTTTAATTTTCCTGATCAGAATGGTGAATTAGGCTAGCATTTAGCATACCAAAGCATTGACCTATAAAGCCACGTCTCTTCAACCTTTTTTAAATATTTTCTGTCCAAACTATGTCAAATGACTCATTCTGTCTTTGTCTCAGAAATCAAGGCCAAACCGAGCAACGCTCCCTTCATCAAGTGTCCGACCCAGTTCCCGCTGATCCTGTGGCACCCGTACGCCCGCCACTACTACTTCTGCGTGGTGACGGAGAAGGAGCAGAAGAAGTGGCACGCCGTGCTGCAGGACTGCGTCAGACACAGTAACAACGGTAATGACATCAGATACGCAGCGGGAGACAGAGGCAAAACCTTAATTTAGAGATTTACTTTAGAAAACAAGCTCCGTCTTTTAATTGAGCACCAGAAACAACCCAGAAGCTTTCCTTCTACTTTTTGTACGAATAATAACAGTTCAGAATTCGTGGAAAATGTGTCTATTTCTAGAGGTTGACGTAGCGCGAATGTAAAATATTCAAAAGAAAATGCAGTTTAGGAAGCTGAAATATTTTGGTACAAAGCTAATTGACACTATTGGTTGGTGTTCGTTCACCAGTCAATCCCTAAGCACCATTTGTCATCTCTAAATGAGGTAAATGCAACTTTTTATTACTCTCTGTATGGAACATGGATTATAATCTGACATGAATTAAGGCTGAGGCAGCTGTTCAGTACAAGTAAGAACGTTTTGAACAATTTCTATGAAAAATCTGCAATAAACTCCCAATTATTACTGCAAAAAATGTGGAGATTTGTTGATTTTCTGGTGAATTTCCACAATAAATCTCAAGAAACTGGAAGGACTGGTTGATATAATCTGGCAGTAAATGGATAAAAACTGCATTGATTTGATTGATAAGATGATATTTAAGCACAGTTAGTGTTTAGTCTAGAATCTAGAGGGCCACATAAAAAGCTACAGCGGGCCGGAAACTTGACGTGGTATAAATAATCACGCAGAATAAACTGGATTTCAGCAACAGAATGAAAATCACAATCAAGCATCAACAGTGTGAACGTAGCGTTAGTTTCTGGAGGAATAAAGCTATGTTCTTCAAAGTCTCCACAGATGTTTGATCATTTTTACGCCACTTTGGTGGATTAAACAAAAAACTGTAATTTTCAGTTTTGTTTATGTTTGGGAATATTGGCACTGAGGAGGAAACTTTAGTTTTTCTTGGTCCCTTTCATCAGGGCGGGGAGCGACTCTTGATCTGTCTCTTCTTGCAGTGACATGAGTCACATCTCATTGTTTAGAGACACTGAAAACAGAGACGCAGCAGGAAGCAGAGCCTCTCTGTTTGTTGTGTTGTCACGCCTCACCTCCTGCCTTGGTGATCTTCAGTTGGCGGCGCGCTCATCGCCTCCATTCAACAACAAAGGTCACGTTTCTGATTTTCAATGCGGTTGATTTTGAGGAATGGTGAAGAGCAGGAAGTGAGGAACATGTGAACTCTCACATATTCCTCACTGATGAAGAAACGCAGGCTAACATTCGCATGAATGGACTTGTTTGATTTCTGCCAGGTGGAAAAGCAGGTGTGATGTAATATTTATGTTGCAACGCATTTACAAAATAAAACCTTTTCTGCTTGAGTAGATGTCGATGGCTGGGACAGACGTTTAGCTTTAGCAACACCATTACACACGTCAGTGCTTTCACTTTTAATTTACAGAACAGACGCCGTGACAACAAGCTTCTCTGTTGCTTTTAATGTTTTTAGAACATTCCTTTTTAAGCTTTCCATTTCTTCTTAAGTGTTAAGTTTGCATTATTATGTGCTTTAATGTTCCTTATAAATCAATAGATGAAAACAAATCTTAATGTTTCCTTCCAGACCATAACAGGTCATCTGAGATAGAAGTGGATGTTTGTAACCCCGAGGTTTTGACTATTATCCTCATGAGAACCATCAGGTTTTATCAGAATCAGTTTGGTGATTCTCATTGCTCCATATTCAACATTTATCTCCAGAGGTTCCACCTCACAGTAGCAGACATCTGAAAATATGAAACCAGAAAAACGGAATAGGAATGTGAAACATTGCAGAGATAATTATTTATTTTTGGCTTTTATCAATTATTCTCAATACCATCTCAATCTAGATGGAATATAAAGCCTTTTCTTCAGCTGGACACAGTTCAGCTCACTCTGATGTGGAGAAACCGCAAGTTAAATGCTGACCCAGACAAACCGGGGGCTCATTTGAATCGGCTAAAGCTTTCTTTGTTCCATCCTCAATAATCGGCCAGTAGAGCGACCGGCCGCTGCTTTGCATCACCTTAACAAGATGGTTTGCAAATCGTTCAGTTAATCATCGGCTCAGCAGGAAGGTCCGACTAAAACTGGTCACACTCTAGAAATGTAGAACTGGACACCTGGAGCGGCTCCATATTGATTAAAACAAACTTTAGAGCATTTTATTGGGATTTTACAAAACGTGATGTGAGGAAAATTAAGTTTTGAGTACATTAGTAATTTTGTTGCTCATTCTTTGCAAAAATACTTAATGTTTAATCAGGCTGAATGGCTGCAGGACGTCAGACTCGCGTATTTTAGGCCTAAACTTTGACTAGGCGTCTTAACTTGCTCTTTGCACGTTGCTTTACGATGTGATGCCTGGTTGTGTGTGTGTGTTAGCTTCCAGAACGTCTTAAATAAACCATGACTGGGTCTGCAGCTCCCATTCGCTCCCAGGCCGGCGGGCGGCCGGCAGGCAGGGACCTAAAGCTGCTCAGCGGCTGTGATGTCTGCGGCTGATGGTGTGTTTCAGTGGGTGTTTACTGTCCTGTGGGTTTGGCTGCTTCCATTCACTACAACCATATGGGGAACTCGCACTCATGCTTGTCGCTGTATGAAGTGTGAAAAAAAGACGTGCTTAAATTAAACCGGATTTTACTTTAAAGGCGGGAGGAAAATGACAAAAAGCAAAGAGAAAAACGTTCTGTGAGGTCAGAGAGGAAAGAGAGAACCGGCTGAGTGTTGGTGAGGCGGACAGAAAGGGAAATGCCTTAAATAAAACCACCGTGGTAAGTGCTGCCACATGTTCTATTAATAATACATTCAACACACACACACACACACACACACAGAGCAGCACAGCTGTAATCTGAACTCAGCTTGTTGCTGGAAAATGTTTAGATTTTTTCAGGCCTGACAGGATAAAACATGGAGAGCTCCTGGAAAAATGCATAAAATTAAGATTTAATGTTTTTCTTTGCAGTCGAGAATAATTATGTTTCAGATTAATTATGTGATTAATCTGAAACATTTATGAGATTAAAGTCATAATATTAGCAGAATAAAGACATGAAGTTAAGAGAAAAAAGCTTTGATTGAATCAATCATATCAGATTTTGTTTCATCGTTTCGAAGTTAAATAATTTGATGTTGATGTGTTAAACGATGAAGAATGGGTGATTTATAAAACAGATAAGAAATTCAGAAGATGCTCAACATTCATCTTTACTTTTATTAGAGTTCTCTAAAAATTCATACTACTGACAACATTACAACTTTATTGTATAATTTTGACTGTATTACTGACTATTTTCATATTATTTATTCTTCTAAGATATAACTAAATTATTTTATTATCCTCATTTTATGACTTTTTCATCTATTATGATTTTATTATCATATTATTTCAACTTTAATCTCCTAAAACATGAGTATTTGTCACATTATTCCAACTGTCACATAATTTTTTTCCAGGCTTCTTCTGCTGCAGATTTATGCCACATATTTAACTTTAAAAGATAAATCACGTAAAGGTCTGCTTAAATGCGATGATTGTTCTGACTGCAGATTGTTTGAAAAACTGATTTGCATCAGATTTAGTTCCTCAGATGGAAGAGAAACAAAAGATCAGAATTATGTGTAAATAAATAAAATATTACACATAAAATGCTGTTTAAAAGGATTTACAAATAAGAATTAATAGTTTAAAAAACAAAAGGCTAAAATCATTTTTAAAAGTAAATAAATAGAAATAAGAGCAGTAAATGGTGACTTTGCTGGGCTGCATCAGGGCGACTGCAGTGAAACAGTAATGAGATATTTATATATTTTAATGAAGAAAACATCCAGTATGTTGAACTTTGTTCTCTTCTGGATTAGTCACAGCGTCTGAAATGGGCCTGGAGCCACAGGAATGTCAACAGGTTGATCCAGCGCATTTTTAAGCTTCTCCCTTCGCTGCATTTTAATCTGAACGCAGGAAAATTCATATTTATGTCCGGACTGGTCCCAGTGATGCTGATCAGTCTGGTGTGATGTGAGTCTGAGTGCTGTGGCCATTTATCCAGAGAACATGGAGCCCAAAGTCCGGAGCTCAGCAGAACTTCCTGTCTGGTTCCCTCCTCGTCCAGAGTTCTGGGTAACTTCCTGTCTTTGTGAGCCGCCTCTTAGTCACACACTCGTCAACGGCCTGACGGGCCCTCGACGGTGTGTGTGTGTGTGTGTGTGTGTTAGAGCTTTCAACAAACAAATCACCACTGTGGCTTCCTGTCTAACTCAGCATCCAACTGGAGAGCAGGAAGCTGCTGCTTCTCATGCAACCTGCTGCTTCTCATGCAACCTGCTGCCACCAGCAGCTCCAGCGCATAAAGTTTTCACTGCTGTTCGTAATTGACTGTAAAAACTCATCTGGGACGGAGCGACTCAGAATCAGAAGCCCGGTTCTGTTTTCGTGAGAGTAAACTTCCTCAAACCGATCCGATATTTTGTTCCGTCGTCCCATTGGCTGGGGGGGAGACGGAGAGGGTTGCCGTGGCAACCAGCGGGTCAACATCTTCCTGTTTTTGGGCTCCACACAGACGAGTGTGACGGTGCATCAGAGATGTTCCCTCTCTGATGCAGATGTGACTCAGTTGGCAGGGAAACAAAATAAATCCAAATATTTAAAAAAAAAAACAACTCCTTTTTACTCGTTGAAGTTTATGACATAAAATAAAAGACAGAAATGTTTTAACATTTTCATATTTTACTTGTCATACTTTTATGTGGTCAATTTCCATACTTTTCATAATTTTGCAATATTTAAGTTTATTGTATTTTCTTATGCATTGTTTTAGGTTTATTTTATTTTAATAATCACAATTTTTTGTTTGTTTTTCTCAGAATTTTGTAATTATGGTTAAAATATTTGTGATGTTTTTCTGATGTTTTTAACAGCTTATTGTTCGTATTTCTACGCACTATTTTTATTTAATATTTGAATTATTTTTCATTTACTTTAATATTTAAATCTTTTTTTCATTATCTAATAAATAAACCATTTTAAATTACTTATATTTTATAAGTACATAAAATCTTATTCCTTCAATTCTTTTCAGCTACATTTTATAAATATATACGTTTAATTTTTCTGCATTAATTAATTTTTTCTTATTTTTAATTATTGTATTTATCAACTTATTTTTCACCATTAGTATTATTTTTTTTTTGATCATTAGTGTGTATTTGCCTTTGTTTCTGTCCAGCTCTGTCAGAGGAAAACACGGTCCAGACTCCGGCCTTCACCGACTCTGTGAGGCGCTACAGACAGGTCAAAGGTCACTACGGCACCTGGGAGATGATGTGCGGATCGCCGCCTCAGGTCAGGACCTTAAATTATTCACAACTCAAGCATGTTCACAACATAAACTCAGCGGGAGCCTCTGCATATTTTAACGAGCCACGCCCTAATTGAAGGGAGGATTGTTACCATGGTGACGCATTTCCTTCAGGTTGAACACAGAGAAAGTATTTCTGAGGGAGAGTTCAGGTGGAGGTGATGAGAGACGTGCAGCGCTGCTTTTAACAGAGGTTTCCTCCTGGATTCTGGAGCTTTTATTAACATTTCTGATTATCATCTCTCTAAATAATTTACATTCAGTTTCTACCGAATCTTTGTGTTTCTGAATTTCCTCCATACACTTCAATTATTCAAATTTACCGTCCTGTTTCCTGAACACAGCCACAAAAACCCCCACATTAATGTGTTCATAATTAGCAGCCAAGGAGTTAAATTTGACATTAATATTTCTATTTCAGCCCTTTCACAGTGTGAAGGACAGCTATAAAAATAAACACAAAGCCTGAATAGTTTCAGTAATCCTGAAGCCGCCTCTCGCCCTTTGAGCTGCCAGGGCCTTCAGGGCAGAACTGAAAACAAGCAGCAACATATTTTTCTGCGTTCCTGCAGCAGCTGTGTGAAATATGCTTGATATGGAATATTTAGGTGTGACAAAAGAAATGCAAGGAGCAAAAGAAAATATGCAGCAAGGCACTTTTTATGCTACATAGATATATACAAATTAGATTATAATGAGAATACTTCATTTTGATTGTTGTAAAGTTAATGCCTTGGTTACATAGCCTGCAGTCTGCTGCTTTACATGTTTATTTATATGTAAAAGTATTTCTTAAGAAAATAATTTTTCATAAAATATAGTTAAAATATTTTTTTTTCTTTAAAAAAAACTTTTCTTAAAAAATATTTTAAGAAACAAATTTCTCATATACACACATTATTTTAAGAAAATATTTTCTTAAAGATTTTTTTTTAATTTAAAGACAAAACTTTAATGTATTTTTTTAAGAAATGTAATGTATTTAAAAAAGGAAAATATATTTAAAAAAGAATACATTTTTAAAAGATTTTTTTTCTTTTTTAAAAAAAATTGATACATTTCTTAAAAAGAAAATTTAGAATATATTTTCTACAAAATATATATACATTTATAAGATATTAGAAAAGAGAAAAAATATATTTAAAATGAAAAGAAAAAAACTATATATATCAAAAAACAAAGAATGTACAAACATAAATTTTTTCTAAGTTTGTGACTCGGACTAAAACCACAATATTTGCTGCAAGCTGATACCGTTTCATCTTGCAGGCTGCTTCCAGACTAACAAGCTTTTAAATAAACAGGCGGTAACAGTGGAGTTTATCCAAACTGAACAATGTCTCAGTAAACATGTTGGTGCTGAGGTCGATGTGTCCTCCGTAAATCAGCCTCCCTAACGCGACCATGCAGCCACAGGAAGGAGGGAGTTCTGTTTTTACACGTCTGATTGGTTGACTAAAGCTAGCAAAATGCAGGGAAACTAAAATAAGAGCAGATGGCTCATTTTTAATTCAGTTCATTACGTGGTACTTCACCAAAAATGTAATTTCAGTTCAATCAGATCTACATTCAGATGAAGCTTTTATTTTTGACACGTTTCATTGTAAGTTTTCTCCAACCTTCATTTCTGAAACCTGACATCTTTAAGTAGGGCTGGTTAGCCGGTGTTACTTAGCAACATGCTAATGCAAGCTAAATGCTAAGCAGTAACCGCTAATGTCCTAAATTCAATCCATTGGTTTATTAATCCATCCATCCAACGGTCTGTCCGTCCGTTCATCAGATTTATCTCTAGGTATTTCTCTAGGTCGTTGCATCCTGAACTGTTCGTCTCCATGACGACTGGGTTCTGTCTTTCAGATCCTGGCTAACCTGGTTCTGGAGACACTCCAGCCTGAGCTCAGAAATGCGATTGGCCCTCGGCTGAAGGGGAAGCTGCAGGACAGACAGAGGAAGTGGATGCTGGTGAGTTTCTGTCGCACCGACACGTTCTCAGCCCATTCAGCCTCTCTGACTGACCGTGTCCCTGTTCCCCAGATCTCTGACGCCGTGTACCGGCAGGTTCTGACCCAGACCAACGGCCAGTACGCCGCCCTGGTGAACGCCTGTGAGGCCCAGAAGCCTTCGCTGGACGCCAGACTGCGCGGCGACATGGACATGCTGGTCACGACCAAAGAACACGTCATCGGCAAGATCAGAGGTGGTTGGAGTTAGAAGTTGCTAACGCTGGTTTAAAGCTGCAAAATGCAACTTTCACAAATAAATAAATGTTTTTCACATTTCTGTTAAACCCTGTTGTGACAGTAAAATATGAGACGGATAATCTGTGAAAAGATCGATCTCCTCCACCTTCTCCATGAGCTGCTGTTATATAAAGAAATGCACCAAAAACAACCAATCAGAGCCAGGAGGCGGGGCTTAACGCTGCCAATCAACCTTATGAATGACGGGGAGACGGCTTACTGTTAGCGTTTCTCTACCGTCATCGGTGGCTATGCTAACTAGCCTCAGCATAGAGGTTAGCTGCAGCCCAGCAGGAAGCAAGAGGGTGTATGAGAAGGTGATTGACAGCAGTAAGATCCGCCTCCTGGCTCTGATTGGATACAGATTATCTGTCACATTAAAGTGTCGCTATAGTTACAGTTTCAACAAATATTTAAAAATATATTTTATAAAAGCTACATACTGCATCTTTAGGGCTTACTGCTCTGAATTCAATGTTTTACATCATGGCCGCAGTCTGAAAACATTCTGAGAAGCTCATCTGGTTTATTTTATGATTCATCTCTTATTTTAGGCTCCAGTTTTTATCTCCGTTTGTTCTGATTGGTCTAATATGACACATCGAGAGGAGGCTTCCTGTTTTTGGTGATGTCATCATGTCAGCATTGCAAGTTACGGAATAAAGCAGCTCAACAGCTTTTCCTTTTATGGGAATTTTAATGTCATGTTGAACTAAACCTAAACAACACGACGTTTAAATGAGCTTAAGAAATGCAAACAGGTTATTTAAATAGAGGCTCTTACTCAAGTTCTTTGTTTCTTTGCTTCCTCGACGCTTTAATCAAGCTTTTCAACCCAAATTTGTGGCTCATTTTATGGCCTGCATTTCCTCTGAGACCAAGATGTTGATTTGAAATTTCTTAAACAGTCGAGAACGTTTAGGATTTGGTGTAGATATAAATTTAAGAAGGAAACGCATATTTTTTTCTTGTTTTTTTTGGGTGGAAATAAACCAACACAACCACATTTTTTCGCTTTTTATCTCCGGTACTTGTCACAGGAGAATAATATTTAAACTTCTAGACTTTTAGTCCACATCCAAACATCTTTCCCCTTTTTTCCTTCTTGTTTTGCGTTTTCTGTCATCACAGTGAACTTTTACACTTTAAAAATGAGCCATAAAGCATGTCGTCCGCTGATCTTGACATCGTCTCATCATCTCAAACATGCGGCTCTTCTTATTAAGGCGCGGTGGAAGATCTGCATTCCAGCCACGTGCTGAACAATCAGTCTGTAAAATTCTGCAGAAGAACACGACATGTGTTCACCAACGTGTTCCTGAGAGAAACCCACAGGTGTTCTGACTCTTCTTCTGCTGTTTTGTCGCCCTCCAGCCCTGGTGATGCCGAAAGCCGAGCAGCTCCTGCGCAGCAGCATCCAGTCGTACCTGGGCTCCATCCTGGAGGCCCTGATGGAGCCCACCAGCCGCGGCTTCGCCGAGGTCCGGGACACTTTCTTCAAGGAGGTGGTGGAGATCAGCAAGAACTCGCTCAACGGCGGCGGCAAAGACAAGCTGGGAGAGGTGAGCGGAGGAACACGGCGACCTCAGATTGCCAATCAGGGAGTGTCTGAGGCTACGCCTGAGATCATTGTGTGCGTTTTTGGTTGTGCTGCAGCAGCTGGAGCGGCTGTCCATGCTGGCCTTCCACCCGGTGAAGATGCAGAGCGGCTACCAGCAGATGCAGCAGCTGAACCTGGAGGGGCTGCAGCAGAGGTTCGACGTCTCCAGCCCCAACGTGTTCGTCAGCAGAGCCCAGATACTCATGAGGGAGGTGAGATCACGCCGCTCTGCTGCCACCTGCTGGCCTTTTACACACAACACACTTCCTGTGAATATGACCAATAACCAGAGGTGGGCAGAGAACCCGAAAATTATACTCCAGTAAGGAAAAGGTATTTGGTATGAAGTCTACTCTAGTACTGAGTAAGTGATCAAATTAATCATTTAATATTTACAAATTACAACATCAGATTGATCAAAATATGAAGTTAAGTGGAAATTTTGGCATCTACATTTACCACTGACTTTCTGGCATTATTTTTTCTTCCTTACAACTTCCTAACTGCAGTGTCAGACGATATTTATTGTAAATTTATGGCTTTACTTATGAAAACTTTTAATTTGTTACAACTTTTTGATAAAGGAAAATTTAAAAGTTTTTTCTTGTAATTATGTAAAATTAGTTGTTTTGTTTTTTGTTTTTTTAATGGAAATTCACTCCACGGCCAATTTTAAATATTTCATCTACAGTTATCCTGAAACTCCACAGCAGGAAAACATTGGAATGAGATTCAGGTATTTCCCAGGCTTCAAAAAATATATATTTGAGTGATTTTAGTCCCAATTTTTTATCCACCAACTGATCCATTAATTTCTAGGGCTGCATGATATGATGAACGTTGCCATGACGATATTCCTGCTAAATCTTTAGATTTACATTTTCAGCTTTTAAAAGATAATAAACAAATGAACATGACGTTTGGGCGTTAAGGGCAGGGAAAGTTTATCCAACCAGCTGTAAATGTTATTTAAATTGATTTTAATATAATTTGCTTCCATTAAAATTCAAATAATATTAAAAGTGCAGCATTCTGCATGCAGAGCACGCTTTGGTTTGTGACATTTCCTGCTACAGTACTGCAGTTCTCCGTCCGTCTCTTCCTTGTTTGCAGTCTTTGGATTTTCCAGGTTTAAACTTCTGCATTAATTCATGATGGAGTTTCATGTGTGAAAACGTTTTAAATTTGCTCGTCTGGGCAGCAAATGGACAACGCGGTGTTCACGTTTGAGCAGCTGCTCCACCGGGCTCTGGAGGCGCAGGGCGAGGAGGACCTCTGCAAAAACATCCAGAAGTGTCAGGACAGAGTTATCAAGGTGAACCAGCCGCAGATCTGCGTTATAATCGATTTATTTTTAACAAGCAGGATGAAAACAGTCAGCTCTGTTTGTGTTCCTGTCAGAAATACGACTACGACAGCAGCACGGTGCGGAAGAAGTTCTTCAGAGAGGCTCTGCTGCAGATCATCATCCCCTACATGCTGCAGCAGCTCGCCCCGTCCTGCACACCAGTCAGTAACGCAGCGGCTCTGCCTCGCTCCTGTCAGATGTCGGTTCAACGTGTTAAAGTTGTGATGCTCTCTGCAGGAGCTGCCTCGCTTCCAGGAGCTGATCTTTGAGGACTTGTCCCACTTCCTGCTGGTGGAGAACATGTACGAAGAGGTCGTCCTGCAGTCCGTCTCCAAGGACATCATGATGGGTGAGGACAAAAAAAAACAAAAACACTGTCCTTTCACTTCCCTCCAAAAAGAAATGATTTTATGAGGAATTGGGATAAATTACAACATTGTTGTTTGGAGGCAATTTTCAAGGAAATATATTGAAAATGATATAATGTTAAGATTAATAAACTTTAATATTGTAAAGATCAGTTAGCCTCAGTGCATTATAAGCCTGGCGGGCCACCAGGCTTTATTTGCTCCCACCAGGCTAAGTGCAAAAAATTATATTTATTTTAATTCCATTTTAATAAGGTTTGGTTTTTTAGTTTATAGTTAGTATTTAGGTTGGTATTCCAATAACATAACGTAGTGATATTTTAAAATTTTTTGTCGACTTCATAATCTATTCAATGTTTTTGTGTTTATTGTTTAAATATTTAAAATGTCTTGGATGTTTTTATTGTTTTTGGTCATTTTGCTTTGTTTGTTACAATGTTAGATCTTTAAAAATTAAGTTTTATTTATCTTTGAGCAGCTAAATTTGCATTATTATACCATTATTAATAGATTAAACAAAATATTGTTTATCGCAATAATTTGTGGGACAATTTATCGTCCAGGAATCTGTTATTGTGACAGGCAGATGTGCGAACTCCTTTTCTGAAATTTAAAATAAAAGCATGCAGGAACTGTGTGAAGACAAATGACTTTGTGTCTGTTTTACGTTTGTCCAGCGGTGAAGGACGCGGCGGTGCAGCGGAGACACAACCTGTACAGAGACAGCATCGTTCTGACCAACAGCGACCCCAACCTGCACCTCCTGGAGGAAACCCCATCGGTGGACTGGGGCGCCAAGTTCGGATCCGACGGTGGGGAAGGCGGCGAAGAAAAGGGATTCAGAGGCAGACGTAAGCAGGTGGTCTCCATGATCCAGCTGGAGGGGCTGCCCATCCCGTACGAGTCCTGCCTCGAGGTCCCCGGGGTGGAACTCATTCCCGAGGAGGACGGGGACTTTGCCGAGGACGACAGTGAGGAAAACGAGGAGAACCCGGGTCCGTCCGAGAACCCGAAGTCTCCTGACAGCGTGACCCAAATCAGAGACTTGATCAACCCGGTGGTGGAGGTGGTTCTGCCGGGTCCAGAGGACGCCACCACCGGGACGGAGACCACCAACGGCACCATCACCATGGAGGACGGGCTGCAGGAGGAAGTGACGCATGTCACCACCATCGTGGGCGACAGCCTCAGCAAGTCCAAGTCCATCATGGAGGAGCTGATGGGCAGCAGGAAGCAGAAGGAGCTGCAGGACGAAGCGGCCATCCAGAGAGCCATCAAGGAGATGGAGATGGCTGTGCAGGAGGAGGACAGCGAACAGGCGAGCGAACAGGAAGCGAGCGAACAGGAAGTGAGCGAACAGGAAGCGAGCGAACAGGAAGCGAGCGAACAGGAAGCGAGCGAACAGGAAGCGAGCGAACAGGAAGCGAGCGAACACGCGGCAGACGCCTCCGACACAGAGTCTCAGCCGCTAGCAACGGACTGCGGCTCGCGCAACGACGACAGCGGCTTCCAGTCCCCGACCAACGAGGCCGAAACGATCACCAACGGTTCGGACCCAACGGCCGACCTGGTGGACGTGGAACTGCTGCTAGCATAGAAAACTGTAAAAACCCAAAACACAATGAGAAAATATAGATTTATTTATTAATGTGTTTGTCAGACATTTAACCAGAAACAATCGTTAGAAGAACAGAACATTAAACTCATACCTGAGTGAAGTTTGGCTCCTCCCACTTTCTACAAATCTAACAATATTGGAGTCAATGTTTGTGCAGCAAAAGGTTTTGTTTGTGCCGCTATCATTGTAAAGTTATTAATGTTTCCAGAGGTCATAAAAGGTCAATCAACCCCCACCTTCTTCAAATCAGACAAAATCGGTGTCGATTAACTCGACTACATTTGCTCAGGCTTGTGCAGCAAAAAATGTAGTTTGTGTTGCTTTTGTTTTGAAGATATTATGGAAAGTTTAAAGGTCAATCAGACCCCCCATGTTACCCAAATCTAAGGGAATTGGTGTCAAATCTTTGTGCAGTGAAAACTTTCATTTGTGCCACTAAATATTTTAAAGATATTAATAGAAAACAGATCTGGTGTCAAACAACACAGCTACGTTTGTGCTGCGTTTGCTGTGAAGATATTAATGATGACCTCTGGAAACTTTTTTATTAGCATATTTAAAATGATAGCGGCACAAACAAAACATTTTATTGCAGAAACTCGCTAATTTTGTCAACTTCACTCAGGTTAAATTTATCATCTGCAAACATTTTATCAGCTTGTTTAATCTGCTTGCTTCATTTGGCTGTAAATACGTGCATCTGACCAGCAGGGGGCGCTACAGCCACAGCTGAGAACCTCCTGTATTTCTTTTATGTTTCAACATAATTATTGATCTTCTAAGGTAACCAGTAACATCTGTTTTAAATACATGACCGTGTTTATAGTAAACACATCGAGTGAAATATGATTTTTTTTATTGTTTTTGTTTCATATTTTTATAATCTCATGGGGTTTGTTAACCTGTCATGTTGTTGTAAAGTTGATTTCATTCGCTCATATTAACGGGATCATAGCGGTGATTATCTCATGCTGTAAGCTCTCAGTTATTTAAATAATAAAGGTTTGTAGTTTTGTGTATTTCTCCAGACATAAAACTTAATTAGAACTGGTGATGAATTATGAGTCATTTGGAAAGCAGTTTGTCGAAAGGCCAATAATAATCTTTATACTCAACTATTGATGTCCTTCAAAACAATTTATAAAACTCATTTAAATGTTAATTAACCAAAATATCATCCAGCAACATTTCAAACAGTACAAAGTAAATATTTATATATAACTGAAACGAGTCGGTCAGCAGTCCAGTTTAGGGTTGAGGGTCCAACTCCTTTTTTTTCTTGTTTCTTTAACTCCATAATGAAGTCATTAAGTAACAAGCTAGAATATCTTTATTAAAATCACAGTGAGAATAAAACAAACACAGACCGAGAACCTTACAGATTACAAAACAAGCCAGCACTGCTGTCTTACCTCCAACTGTCGGCTTCCTGTGTCCTCATGTGGATGAAGCCATCTCTGCAACATCCGCCGATACAAAGATCTCACACTCCCATGGCTCCAAGTAATGTTGAATCAAAAAGGGTTTTAAAGATGGGAAGAATCAGGGAAAACCTCTCGGCATGGACAGCTGATGCGGTGTACAATAGATTCATAATTTCTCAAGGCAACCATCTTGTTCAAGACATCGTTGAAGAAGGCACACACAATAATCCCATAATTACAAAAGTCTTGGCATTTACGGGTTAAATATTTTAGACTTTTAAAGTAAAAACGCTTCCCCAAAAAAGTGCCATCAAACAGGACAAAACAATAAAGCAGGAGCCGCGATATTACAGTCTCCAGAGCGGGTCTTGCTAGCTGAATCAGAGGCTAACAACGCCGAAAAAGACTCCCGCTTTATAAAAGCAGCACCAAGATCCACTTTTAGGACTCCGGAGAAATTTTAAATTCAACTGGAGGTTCGGGAGTCCGGTTTCCGCCTTTAGGTGAAACCATCCTGATAAAATATCCGTCATTTTCCCCGTTTCATTTGTCGGTGAAAACTAAGCTAGCAAAGAAGCCGTTGGCTACGCTACGTGACGAAAGACGCGCTCGCGCTGATGGAGCTGAACCTTGACTCGTGTCACGTGTATGGAGCTGAAACAGTCTCATAATTCACAAATGCACAGAAAAATATCCACGTTTGTATTTCTGATGCAGCCCGATTATTTCTTGATTTGCCTTGTCGGTTGTGCTGCATTTATGTGTGAATTTTGAGACCTTGGTTTTGTGCATCTTGTTCTGTGCATTTGTGTGTGAACATCAAGGGAGTCTCAAAATTCACATGCAAATGCAGCACAACCCACAGGCCACAAGCAGATTGTAACTCAAGAAATATCTGTGTTTGCATCAAAATACAAGTGTGTATCTTGTTCTGTGCATTTGTGGTTCTTGGTTTGTGTATTTGTGAGTTATGAGACTGTTTTTGCTCCATACACGTGACTCCATCAGCCAATAATTTTCTTGCGCGACTTCGAAGTGCTTGCATAGGACAGAATATTAAGGCTACACTAAGAAAAAAGAAATTTACAAGAATAATGTGATAATACAAGAACAAGCTGACTATTGTCGTAATTTTTTTTTCTTTTACTGTGGTCTGGTGTACTTGCAAGCCATGCTTTTTGTGAAAAAAAAAGCAAAACAAAAAAAACCCCAATAATTTATATGTATTTTACTTGTTCAATAGTAAATAAAACAAGTGATAAATCAATAATAAAATAGAGTGAGGGCTCTGTAATAAATTTTAAAAAGCTCTTTAAATCACAATCTGAAACAAAAGTATCTAGT
The DNA here is from genome assembly GCF_000485575.1 of Poecilia formosa. NCBI lineage: Eukaryota > Metazoa > Chordata > Actinopteri > Cyprinodontiformes > Poeciliidae > Poecilia > Poecilia formosa. Next base: position 353,143 of record NW_006800374.1, read on the forward strand.
GTTATGAAGTCTAATAGTCATTCTTTCCAAAATACAGTGGATAACTGATATTTGCACAGGTTAGGGGCCACAAGTGCATTTTGTTTTAATTCATTTAGGTACGAGTATGATCTACAAAAAAAAAACAAAAAAAAAAACGACAGAGTCAAGTTTTCTGCAGATTATCTGTTCCACAAAAAACTCCATACATACTGAGCTGTGAACAGGCCGGGGCTCGCTGTAGCTGTCTTTTGCCAACTTTCCATTATAGGAAGATTTCTGTGAAAATGTCTCCCTGAAAAAGACAAACTGTGTCTTTTTGCATCAAATAGACTTTGGACATTATTCAGCCACGATGATGCATTCAATGACAAAATGTGGCTAAGGAATTAAAATTACTGTCAAACAAAAGATGCTCAAAAACACCCAACTTTTCTGAGTTGGAGGTCTATATTTTCAAATAAAGATTAAAATATTCAGTAGCTTTAATCTTTATTTTTGATTCAAACAAAACCACAAATATAGAATCACAAACACTGATCACAAGCTTTTGAAGATACGGGTCATAAAAAGTTTTTCATTTCAAGCAAAAACAAACGGCTTCAAGGCAACAGCAGTTTGTGACGGACAAAAAAAACAAAACAAAATGGAGCATGTGACTGCTGATGGCCAAAGTGACTCATCAGAGGAGTTTCCAGACTAAAAATGTTTCCTCAATTAGCAGGACACTTCAGTTGAGTTCACTGAAAATCTGCAACACGCACAAAAACCAAAAACACAAAAAGTATCTGCTTTGTAAACAATCTGTTGGAAGAGGCAGATTTCTGACCAAAGTGTTGAAGCTTTACTATAGTGCATGGGTGTCCAAAGTGTGGCCCGGGGGCCATTTGTGACCCTTGAAATGATTTTGTTTGGCTCCTGGTCACCAGTGAAGGATGGCAACTATTTGGCTAATGGAATAGAAAACAATCAATGACCCCAAAAAATAGGAAATTGTTTGTTTTTCTTTTAATAAGTCAAAAGCCCAAAGGTCATTTGTGTTGTGGATGTAAATTTAGTTTATTGTTAAGCAGGTAGAACAAAAACATGATTACTGTTTGCATTTTTAATTTAGTGAAAAAGTGGCCTGCATGTTGTTTAAATTTGCCAGTTTTGGCCTTCAGGACGAAACGTTTGGACAACAACAGCACCAACTATAAGGATTGCAGACATTAGCTTTTATTTCCAAAACAGAGAGGCAGAGAGGAGAAGCTGTTTTTATTCACACACACACACACGCACACACACACCTCCTGACATGATATGTTTTAACAGAACAACCCATCAGCCCTGCAGCCAGACAAACCACATTATTTGTGCTCACGTCCACTCTGGCCTGATAAACACTCCCTGGTCAGCTCCTGCGGTTCTGGTTTCCAGGTCCAAGTGAGTTTCTGCAAGTCATTGTGAGGCAGCTCTCTGCGCTGATGCAGTGGAGTCAAGAGAAAGTGGCTTTTCATCGCCGCGTTCGCCTGTTCAGTGCCGGACCCGGCCGTACAGAGACATCTGGCCCAGCAGAGGGAAGGCGACGTAATAGCCGAGGGCGGAGCCGAGGACGACGCCCAGGAAGATCCAGACGTTGTAGGACATGACGCAGAGCATCAGCATGTAGCCGAGCGTCACCTGCAGGACGTGGAGGCACGTCTGGATGACGTGCAGCAGCCAGCTGCAGACCAACACACTCATTTCATCATGTTGCCAAGTTGGGGTGAAACGATACACAAAAACCTCCACTACCGCATCTTTTTGGTTCCCTTCAGTCAAGAGAAATTAATAAAAATAGTCAAAATTGTTGCTTAAGGCTTCTTTATTTTACTAAGAGTGCAGATATTTGAGAAGAAATGTTTAAATTAGGGCTGAAACGATTAATCAGATTAACTGCGATTATTCAAGTAACTGTCAACTAATTTTGGAAAACGATTAATCATAAACTGGAATATACGGACGTAATGGTAAAATAACTTTCAGAGGAATAATTAGGCCTATATATTTTAAAATTGCACAACAGATTGTTGTGCGATTACAGAGAGCTCACACACACACATATATATATATATATATAAAATCGCTGTAATCGCTTCACTCCTACAAATTTTTATCTTGAACTCAAGATAAAAATGTTTAACCCAAAATTCCTCAAGTGGCTTCACCTGCTTCTAATTCACTAAAAGGTTGTTGCATTTTAGGAAATAAAATGTTTATTTTCTGTTTATTTTCTTATTTAAAAAATAAATTCCATTCTAGTTGCATCTCTGATATTAATATAAAAAGGTGTAAGTGGTTAAATAAATACAAAAAAAAAGCTCTCAGTTTGGTTGAAGTGAACTCTGGTGCTGTTCGAATGTGTATGTGAACACCAAAAGCAGGAAGTGGACTACAGCACAACTAGCGTTGGCGAGAGAAAACACTACAAACGCTAAAATCTGATGCTACCCCATTTTTGCTTACATTTTGTTAAGAAGGAAGTGGAGTTCAGTGGCTTCAGAGGTTTTTGTTTGATTTCCTTCAGTGATTCTTGGTGTAGCGCCCCCACAGGCGAGGAGGGAAACAGGTTTTTCAAATAGTTTGGTTCATTTAACAAAGCAATGTGAAAGAGAACCGTAGCTGAAAATGTAACGAATGTTACAACTTTGCTGAAAAAGCCTTTAATTTCCCTTAAGATGTATCAAATTCCTTGTTTGTGCACACAATCTTGATCCATACATTTTTTTTTAAATTGCACAACAGATCGTTGCATTTTGCTCTTAGTTCCCCACATAAACAACAAGTATGTTTGTCCTGGATATGTTTGGTGTGAATATGCATAATCGCCTCACTGCTACTAACAGAGACTCGTTCCCACCTGTTCCTGGGCGGCTGGGTCTCTGTGGGGGTGAGCGAGGACTCGGAGGGGCTGGCGTTCAGCGCGGAGCTGCTCTCCGTGCGGCCGGACGGCGCGGCGGCGTACGCCGACGGAGGCTGGGCCAGCCGGGAGCCGCTGCTCAGCCAAACCCGCCACACTTTGAGGATTTCAAAGACGACGGTCAGCAGCAGGACGATGAACACCGACAGCACCATGCCTGCAGGCAGAGAGGAAAACAGACAACCGACTCACAGAACAGCTACCAGGGTCATCACAGCCAGCTGAAGCCGACTACATGACGAAAACTGAGAACGTAGATTTCAGTTAACAGAACTATATAGTGCGCTTATAAAACTAACTAAAACAAACTAAAATTATAGACATAATATCCTTAATTTTCATATTTATGATTCCATCAGGCTTTCTAAATGATGTGAAATTGATTTTTTTCCAAACACAAGCAGTTTATGTCAGTTGTCGGGAAATTACGGCGCTCCGTATTCCTCCTGGCCGCTACGCTACGCTAAGCTAGTCCACAAAATGGAAACCGCAAAAGTCAGGATACGGCAGAGTCAGCTGGTTGTTCAACAATAAAAGATTATATATTTTATCTTCTGTTGAGCTTTCAATCACTATACGGTACTTTAAGCATAAAAAACTAAACTATATTTAACTAATAAAACTAGCAAACACGCTCTGAAAAACTAATTAAAACACAAAGTCACAAAAAAATTTTAACTATAATGAAAACCTCAGAACTATTATAATTCTGACAGCAACCAGACATTTTATCATGTTTTATCTCAATTCAAAAGCAACAAAATCAACAGGCGTTCAATGCAAAACTTAGAAAAAACATCCCCAATCAAATCCTGTTAAACATTATTAAAAGTTTTATTCTGACCGTCTTGGCTGTTAAACATTAAACTGAGCGTCTGCAGAGCAGAACAGCATCTGGTTCTTTCTCATGTTTATGAAACCTGCAGGCTGGGAGGAGTTTGTTACTGGAACAGGCAGAGACGTGACCGAGACAAACGCTTCGAAACCAGGAACTCCTCTACAGATTAAACAAAGAAAACACAAAAATAAACTTTTTAAATCCCTTCCTATGAGTTAAATAACAAGGCATCTAAATGAGATCAATATTAAGATTTCTGAAAAAACTGACAGACCAGTTTCAGCAGAATAATTTAGATTAAAGGGATGAATGTGTTGATTTTAATCTTAATATGTTATGATCTGTTTGTATATATACTTTTCATTAAATTAATAACAGCTGTATTTATTCATTCATTTATTTCATAATAGTTTTTTTACACTTTTGTTTGGGGACATTTATTTTTTTACTGTTTTATGTTCTCATATTCAAATGAGGGGGCGCATCCTTTGTGGGGCGGAGCTTAAAATATAAAAAAAGAAGAGAGACTATGCCAATTTCATGGCAGATTTTTTCTGAATGTTTCTAATTTTTCTAAATTTACTGACCTTAAAAAGGATTTCAGACTTTCAACAAAAGTCTTAAAATTTGATTATCTCCCGTTATTGTGCGAGTTTATTTGTGTATTTACTACTAAACTCTGCTAGCAAATATAGAATCAAATAAACTGTTACATCTTTGTCACACAACCAGATGAAGCCCCGCCCACAAAATAAACTCCTCCCACACCAGAAGCCCCGCCCACACCGGAAGCCCCGTTCACACATGAAGCCCCGCCCACTCATTTGAATACAAGAACATGAAATTAAAACAGGAAATAAATCCCTAAAATACATAACGTAGCGCTCCAAAATAAGTGTTACAAAATAACATTATGAAATAAATAATTAACTCTGAATTAAAATAATTGTTTTGTTTTTATTTCATGAGGACGTTTATTTATTTGGAGTATTTATTGCTTATTAACGGTATTTATTTAAGTTTTCTCTTTGGCATTCGACTTGAGGCCCAAGTAGTTAGACTTAAAGGAAATCTAAATAAACTAAATTCAGAGAACATTTCAACAATACATCCAGAACCAGTCTGGATGTTTGGGGATCATTTTTAGTTTGGTAGTTTGTTTCTGTGATCTTTTATCATGCGTTCTGATCTGTGACATTTGAACAAGTCGTTCTGGTTCTGACGGGTTGACCTCAGGTCAAAGGTCACCAGACACGAAGGAGCCTTGCTCACCTGCAGGGCCATGAACGTTCCAGAAGTCGAACAGCAGGGTCACGCTGCTCGACGCCTCAAAGGTCATCTGATAGGGAAAAGGAAAGAAAGAAAAGCTTAAACCAGTTGTTTACCTGAAATATTATTATTATTATTATTATTATTATGCTTTCTGGTCAAAAGCATAAGACCTTAATTTACTTCATATTCAAGCTACCAGATAAGTTCTTAATAACAGAGCTGCAGCCTCTGCGTGACTTGATTTCACCTGCAGACATGACTCTGCTGAGAACAGGTGAGGTCGCTTCACTCCAACTTTCATTTTGACTGAGAGATCCAGACAGACGGGACGGTTCTGGGATTCTCTTTTCTGTTTCCGCAAACACAAACAGCAGCTCCTGAAATGGTGAAGTGACTGGCAGCCTGCTGCTGTGGCCGATCTCTCCCCGTCTCTTCAGTCAGAGTGGCGCTTTGTCCTCTCCAGCTGCTGTGGATGTCGGACTGAGACATTCTTTGTGTTCCGTCAGCGGCTCGGCTCGTCTCCCGTCCGTCATCAGTCCGGGTGTGAAGATCTCTGAGCAGCTGCACTCACAGCCCGACGACAACCTCTGAACTCCCAGTACTTACAGGGCCAGATCCTGCAACGGCATGTCGCTTTACAGCGACTCTAAGGCACTTTACAGCAACCCCAAAGTTTTACTACAATTCCAGCGCTTTACTGCAACTCCAAAGTTTTACTACAATTCCAGCGCTTTACCGCGACTCCAAGGCGCTTTACTGCTGAACGCGGCGGCGTCTTCTGTCCCCCAGGAAGAACCGCCCTGGTGTTGCTCCGTGATTCACTTCCTGATATCTTTTCTGATTTACTTTGACTTTCCCATCGTGTCGATCCAGAAAGCAGAGTCCACCAGGTGTGGCCTTAAAATCCATCCACAGTTGTGACTCCAATTAACTCAAACGTGTCGATTAACCAATCAGAAGTTTCCGTACCCATGACATCACACTTCTGGCTTTGAAGACTTTAATCATCTGGGGCAGATTCTTTCTCTCATTATTGTGTCTTTGAGCAAATGGAATAAAACAAGAAAAGTTTGGTCTGGTTTAATCCAGACCAAGTGAGAAATAAAATGCGTCTTTTTATTTGGTGTATGTAAACTTCTGGTTTCATCTACACTCATAATGATGAGATACGTGACTTTCAATGACCAGTTATATAAAAAGAGGAAGAACTGCATTCCAATTCATTTTAGCTTCCTCTATGATCTAATGTCTACTAAACGTTCAAAACATCTGAATAAATACATCAAGCTAATAAACTCTTCATATTACTAATAAAGAAGCGTTTCTGGGAACGCAGCAGACGTGTTTCATCAGATTACGAGTCAAGACAAACAAACATGAGTCGACTGGCAGGCTGATAATCAGGAGATTATCCAGAAAGATGATTGAGAAAACCTGGATTTTCCATTTCTCCAGGTGAACAAAGAAAGCTGAAGCGCAGACATGAAGTCAACCTGATAATCTGAAAGCCTAATATGTAATGTTTTGCACAACGAAGCACATTTTAGAAGTGACTGTTTTGGTTTTGCATTTCAAACGATTTTAAAGTCACAGTTTTCCAGGTTTTCTGACGATCCGTCATCGTTTCTCTTTGGAGTTTTGTTGCTTTTCCACTCGGTTTCCCTCAGATACTCGATCATTTCCAGAGAAATGCCTTCCATGTGTTTATTAAACCACTTAACTCCAACCTGTTGATGAGTCAAACAGGTTGAGGCACATAAACTCACATGAACTCACATGAACTCGCGTTGAGTCACCTGAAGCTTTAATCTGCAGGTTTGTGAAGCAAATCTAACGGCCTCCTTTCAAAATCTTACACTTTTCACATCTGGACAGGATTATTCTACGGTAAATACAGATTTTGACTTCTAAAACCTTATTCTGTTAATATAAAAAACCAATAGATGCAGTTAAAGCACCACAGGTTCAGATTGCAGCTGTCATTTCAGACGCCTCAATGCACTGAAATGGCTTTTTACAACATTTTTAAGAGTTCAAACATCTGTGAAGGTTTTTTATCAACCAAAAACAAAAAACTAATTAATTCAAAAAAGAAAAGAAAAATCCAGTTAAAGATCAATATAATTTGGATACAAGTCAATAAAAAACACATTTTTATTGCAAATGTATAATTTTCTTTTAAATATTTTAACACAGAGGAGAAAAACATTATTCATTTCTGTTCCCAATCCATTTTCTTTCTAATTAATATTTAGATGCCATGATTCATAATGTTTGACAAACGGCTAAATGGTTAAAGTTTGTTATATTTCATTAATCATTCTCTAGACTTTGGCAGCTTTTTCCACTCATTCTTAATCTTGTTTTCAATCATTTTCAGAAGATTGTAACTTAAATATCTGCAGCTGGGATGAAAGACAAGTTTTCTTCCAATTTCTTAAATGAAAACTATTTTTTGAAATGCAAAACAGTTTGACAGAAAACTGGATTTTAGCATTAGCTAGAACTGAGCTAACAGTAGCAGCTTTTGTCCTCTTATCCACATTCCTTTCACTTTTAAACGCACTACGTTTTCAGATTATAGTTCATTGGGTAAATATCTTCTTAATAAAAAATACTATTTCAAAAAAAAGCAAGGATTCAAAATAAAAAAAAAACAACACACAAATAAATCAGCCAAAGTCCAAATAAAAAGCTACAGATTAATCAATGTAAATCAATGATAAAGTGTGTAATTTCAATATAAATCAATGTAAAATTTTACTTTTTCCCCTTTTGGTAACTTAGATATTCGATTAAAGGGACAAGTTTGTAAATGTAAATATATTCCTAGTCAACATCAAATTCCACAGTTTCTAAGTTTTTGTAGGAAAAATGTTTCAACAAACTATCGAACATTTGTGCAATAGTCTCCAAACCTGCAGAATTGGACTGAAATTAATGAAAATATGAGGCTTATTATGTATCTAAATATGTCAGTCTAAATAGGACAGTTGATAAGATGTTTTATGATCCTTGTTTTACTTCCAGTTTAAAACAGTGAATGTTTGCTAAATTTAAACTACCTTCAGTAGTTAAAACGCTAGAAAGGATTTTACACACTAATAAACGTATAATGGAGCATAACCTAGAAAGCAACATAACTTCCTGTTATGTTGGCTTTGTTTTAACTCCAAACAGAAAACCTACCTGCATATTGACGGTGAAGCTAACAGACCGGTTTCAGCTGGTGTTAAGTTCGGGTCCCATCAGAACTTTAGCTGTAACTCCGAGCACCGACAGGAACGGGCCACCAGCTGAAAGTAGCCCAGCAACAGTCAGCACTTCTCTAATGAACAGAATCACAGCGGCACAGTGAGGGGAGGTTAAACCCGTGACATAAATAACCTCCAGAGGCTCACGGGTAATGGAGTCTTTTACAGCCATTGAATTCCAACGATTAAAATAAATGTTCCCATCGGTTCAGGATTAAAAACGGCTCAAAAGACGAGCTCGGGTTCTGTTTTAATCGCTAAATAACGCAGCTTATTAGCGTTAGCTCTCGAAGCTAGCGCAGGCGTTAATTTAAACCGTTTTTTGCTTGCGACGCCATAATGTTTACGGAAATGACCGACCGAAGCCGAATAGCTTCGGCGAGTTAACAGCTGATCAACTGAACTCTCTCGCGGTCAACTGGTAGAAAGTGGTGAGAGCGGCGGGAAAAAAATGACCCCCATAAAAATGATGCGTCAGCGCGTCCGCCATGTTGTGAGTGGCAGATTTTCCTACAACGGCTAAAAATTTGGTATCCCGATTAAAAGAAACACTAAAATTAACAAATTTTGTTACATAATTTCTTGACATGTTTTTACATTAGTGTTTGGCGGGGCTATCACTAAAATAAAAACAGAACAATATGTAAATCAAAATAACACTGTTAAAATCCACGTCTTAGAACACCAAATCACCTTTAATTTAATTTTAATTATGATAAAACTATAACTATTATTTTTGTCTTGCAAACTTATGGATATCTAACACATTTGTATTAAAAATGTACAATTTTTTGTTTGCTTTATGTACATGTACGTATAAAAAACATCTCAATATCCCGGCAATAGAAAATAAACATAATTTTGCTAATCCTAACGACCTATTAAAGTCTCTTGTCTAAATAACTAATAAAAAGAGAAATACTGAATAATATTAACATTTTAAGTACAAAAAAAAAGTAAAAAATTGTAAAGGAAGAAATACTTTTCAACACAAAGCTGACTGTTTAAACTACAAAAACACGTCATGTGATTTTTATTATTATATTGTACAGTACAACCCTGATTCTGCACTGGAAACGTTACATGAACTGGTCAAGGTGCTTTTCTCAGTATATTCAAACTGCACCTGTAAACAATTTACAAGTAGAAAAATACAAAACTAGACGCCACTCGTTTACGCGTAAAAGGAAAAAAACAAAAAGCATAAACAGCAGGTTTTCATAAAGCTATAGTACCTTTTGTTGAAATAAACAGAAGCAGGTCTGAAAGGCAGCAGAAATAAGAGATGTCACATGTTTTCTAAAATCAGAATGAAAACAGATAAAAGGTCCAGTGTCTCGTTGCTTTATGAGCTACATAGAGGGCATCCAGCAGAGATTTCTCTGTTAGAAAACAACCAGAACCGGCTCATGTTGAGTGAAACCCAGACGTTTAAGGCATGCAGTCACATTATCACAGAGTCTTTAACATAATTACATTACGACAGATCTAAACCCGCTGATTTCATCTGACGTTGATTGCTTTAAAACGTGAGAAAACTCAAAATAAATCAGGACAGTAGTTGTGCTTTAGATTCTCACATTTAGAGAAAAGACAAACATTTTCAACATGGTTGCTTCACATTTTCAATGCTTTTAAATGCTTAAAGTGTGGATGTTTTCTGTGACTTTAGTGATTCAGATCAGTTTCTAAAGCAATAAAAACTCCAAAACTGGGAAATCTTATTTCTTATGTCTTATTATATTGAGATAATGAGATATGAAGATAAATAAAAGGTTTGTTTTATTATTTCTAGATTCAAGGACACCAATCTAATTTATTATAACTGTTTCTTTATTTAGAGAAAATCCTGAGAGTACTCTCGTTTTTATCGAGCTGTTATTTTTAAGATGCGACATTACGACAATTTGATGAGGTCATTATATTAAAATATGAGTTCTTTGTTGAACATACTGGTTCAATATCTCATTATCTTAAGATAATATGTCCAGCTCCTTTATTTGCATTTCACTTTACTGAAAAAAACCTCAGGTTTCATCTTAAGATACGGAAACTTAAACCCATTTTTGTTGCAATACTGAACTAGTTAATTAAATAAAATACACTAAATTTAGCAATATGCTAATTTCCAACTTAGTTATCTTGAAATAATTAGATATCAAGCTTGTTTTAAAGCGATAACAGTTTGATTCAGTCATTATGTATTTTTTTATGAGGCAACGATTTTATTACACTATCTCCAAATAAAATCTTGAATTTTTTGTTGAATTTAAAAAAAAAAAATCATAAGATCTTTAGATATTTCAGCTCTAATTCTTGAATAAACAGGATAATGCAAATAAAAAAGCTGCTAGTTGAAGCTGAAAACATTAATCATGAATGTTTATTTTTGCCTTTTTGACAAAGATAAACTATTGTCGCTCTATTTTTACCCTTCAGTCAAAAAAACGAGATAATAAACTTGGAAATTTAAGAAAGTTCACCTCAACATGATCAGGTTCTTTCAGTTTCAGGTCTGAAAATATGCTAGTTTAAGAACAGAATACTGCAAATATTATGGAAATCCAAACTTAATTTACTTTAGAGCTAATTTGTTTTTAGTTTTCCATAAAGTTTCAGGAGTGTGAAGGAACCCAGATTTACAGCAAAGTGGTAGAAAAAATCAACAGTCAACATAAATAAAGAGATTTTCTCTAAAACTCACAAATAAACAATCAGTTCACTTCCTTTTCCCTCCTCTGAGTCACACCAGATAAAATATTTTTAATGTGCAAAAGAAAAACAAAGACAGTAAATGATGACAAAAAAGATTTACAAAATCAGGTGATGAGGGAAAAACTGCTTAACACAAAAATTAAGTTAAAAAAATCAGTGTGGCATCTAGTTTTTATATCTTAGATCCAAACCCATCTCTCTCTCTCTCTCTCACAGACACACGAACACACACACACACACACACACTCAAAGTTTCAGAAAGTGCTGCTTTGTGCACATTTACATTGCCGTCTACAGACTACATGAGCGTTAAGGCAACAGAAAAGATCCTCAGACTCGGAAACTTAAAACTCCAGATTTAAACGGCGAGTTGAGGTGAAGCCTGTACCAGAACCGACCACCGGGGGGCGCAGTGAGATTTTCAACCTAAATTATTACAGATTAAAATGGAGTTTTAAAGCTGGACTAAGATTTTTATTTTAACTATGAGAATAAAGACAGAATATTAGCAAAGACACAATTTTACCAGAAGAAAGTCATAAAATTAAAAAAGTAGTTTTTTATTTTTTAAAGAAGAAACAGATTGTCTAGTTTGTGTCGTTTCAAAGTTTTGATTCTGGTAATAATTTGATGCTGATGTTTTATAGGATAAAATATGTCCAATTTGTAAAACCAGTTTAACTTCACAGGATATCCAACATCTTAATATTAGATATTTAATCTGCCATCATAAAATTACTACTTCATTCTACTAATATTAAGACATTTTCTTGTAACATGAGTTTATGTTCATTTTAGAATTTTTTATTTATTATTAAGACTTTTTTAGTCTTTTATATTACAACTTTGTCTCATAACATTGAGTTTTTTCATATTGCAACTTTTTATTGTATTATTTATTCTCATAATATTATGACTCAACTCTCATAAGACTTTTTTCTGGCAATATTGATATTTTTTTCCTTTTGAATAAAAAATAAAACCAAAACAAGATGGCAGCATGGAGCAAAAGACAACAAAAACAGTTAAACCAAGCCAACCTGTTTTCTCTCTAATTTGTCTCGATCAATCGCTCTATTGATTGTTTTTCCGTTACACAGAGCACTTTGTAAACTTTTCCAGTAGAATATTTGCTAAGCCGATTGATTCGGATCAATCAATCAATCAGGCGTTTTCTTTAAGCAACCGTCTCGTGATATGCTGAGCGAGACGGCAGAAATAGTTAGAAAAAGCAGCCAAATACCAAAGGAAAACATTCACAAAGTCAGAAAAACTTATCCAGACCTAAAAAATGACAAGAAATTCTGACAGCTTGGAAACATAAAAACAAAACAACTTGAGTCTCTTTTAAAATAAAATCACTAAAACATCCTTCAGAAAGGGTTTCTGTTGGGTTCTGAGGTTTCTGCATCATGGTCAGACAGATGCAGCAGAGGAACTGGCACATCACAAACACACCGCCGATGCTGCTGGTTTGATGATGAGCAAAACATCTGGGGGCCGAACACACGACCCTGATGTTCAACCAGCCGCTCAGATTTGTTACAACAGCAGAAAAGGGCCAGACGGAAAGGTCCGGAAGCAGCCGGGTGCTACAGTTACACTAAAGGCATCACAGATGCAACTTGCAGAAATAAAAAACAGATTTCACTCTCCTCCCAGAATAAAACAGGTCCCGTCACAGAAAATCCTAAATATTTATCTGAAAATACTTTTTAGGCACAAAGTTCACCTGTTGGGTCTGATGTTACCAGCTGGGAGACGAGGCGGAAACCAAGACTCTTAGAGAAATAAGAAACGATCCCTTTTCAGCCCAAATGGACCGTCTGCAGGGCGGACGCGCCCTCCAGCGAGTTTCTGTTCAGATGGCGGGGAAAGCAGTCAGGCGGCGGCCATGACACTTCACCGTCCGCTTCTTCTTCTTCTACTGTCCGCTGTTAAAACTAGAGTCCACACTGCTGCAGCTTTCCTCGTACGTCGGCGGTGGTTCTGGAACACAAAGGGTCCAGAATGAGCAAACATCTCTAAAGATGGAGACATTAACGTCAGACTACAGCAATGTAAACGTTTCAGAAATAAAGATTTTTACTAGATTTAAATTTCCAGATTTCTGAGGACATCAAAAAGATTAAAAAAACAACAATGAATGAACTGATGAACGAAACAAAAACACAGTTAGAGGATGGATGTATGTATGTATGGATGGATGGATGTATAGATGGATGAATGTATGTATGGATGGATGGATGAATGTATGTATGTATGGATGGATGTTCGATGGATGTATGGATGGATGGATGGATGAATGTATGGATGGATGGATGGATGTATGGATGGATGTTCGATGGATGTATGGATGGATGTATGTATGGATGGATGAATGGATGGATGAATGGATGGATGGATGAATGGATGTTCGATGGATGAATGGATGGATGGATGTTCGATGGATGGATGTTTGATGGATGAATGGATGGATGGATGGATGGATGGATGGATGGATGGATGGATGGATGGATGTAAGGATGGATGGATGGATGTAAGGATGGATGGATGGATGGATGGATGGATGATGGATATATGGATGGATGGATGTATGGATGGATGTATGGATGGATGGATGGATGTTCGATGGATGGATGGATGTATGGATGGATGATGGATGGATGTATGGATGGATGTTCGATGGATGGATGGATGGATGGATGTATGGATGGATGATGGATATATGGATGGATGGATGTATGGATGGATGATGGATGTATGGATGGATGGATGGATGGATGTATGGATGTATGATGGATATATGGATGGATGGATGTATGGATGTATGGATGGATGGATGTATGGATGTATGATGGATATATGGATGGATGTATGGATGTATGGATGGATGGATGGATGGATGGATGGATGGATGATGGATGTATGGATGGATGATGGATGGATGGATGGATGTTCGATGGATGGATGGATGGATGGATGTATGGATGGATGATGGATGGATGGATGGATGTTCGATGGATGGATGTATGGATGGATGTATGGATGGATGATGGATGGATGATGGATGTTCGATGGATGGATGTATGGATGGATGGATGGATGGATAAATGGATGGATGTATGGATGGATGGATGGATGGATGGATGGATGGATGGATGGA
>NW_006800374.1:367317-378470 GCF_000485575.1 Poecilia formosa
TCTGAAACTACATAATCCTGTATTAATCCCAATAGTGGTGCTGCTCTCTGCCGCCCCCTGCTGGGCACCGCCTCCTCACCTTGAGGATAGTCACAGCTGCTGTATTCCGGAGGCAGGATGAGAGAGCAGGATGTGGGGATTGGGTTCACGTCGCCCTCTGTGAAGAACGGTATGGTGGCTCCAGTGGACAGGCAGAAGAGCGGCGCCGTGGCACCGGGGAGCCGGCCGGGCGGCAGCGCGGCGCCGGGGGCGTGGCTAAAGGCGCTGGGCGACATGGTGACCGGCGACGCCGACGGGTCCTGCTGCGAGTGGCTCTTAGTGGGGATCTCCTCGCTGGTGAAGCCTCCGGCGCCCAGCTCGCCATCTGGGTCGTGCTCCACAGGCGGGGCGCTGGGCATCACTCCGGTAGCACTGGGAGCCAGTGAAGAGCTGGGACTGGTGGGGATGGAGCCGACGGGGGACAGGTTCACTGGGATGTTCCCGATGAAGATGGGCAGAACGACGACCGTTTCTGGAGACTTTAGAGACACCTGGGGCAAAAACGGTGATTCAGAAAGAACCGTTTTAATGGTAACCATGGCAACACAAAAACTAGACAAATAAATTATTGCATCAAACAATGATATCGTCATTTTGAGACCATTTTTAAAAGTAAGATAATGGTAATAGCAAGAACATAAACTTTAAATTCAAAGGAACTCAAGCTAGGAGTCAAGCTAACCGCTATTGAAGCTAGGAGTAAAGCAGATGGTTCCAGTGAATTAGTTGCAGTTTTCCTTCTTTGAGAATCACACTTTCTGAGCAGTCGAGATTAAATGTTACTAACTGGTTTAATAAACTGAACTTGGACTATTTTTTTTAACTTAAACAATAAAGCGAGCAGCAAAATCTTAAAATTTAAGATTCTTCCAGGTCAAAACTATGTGCTACATTGTTGGTCTCATAAAATCCCAAGAAAATAAATCAAAGTTTGTTGTTTAAATGTGATGAAATGTGAAAAATTTCAACGAGTAATATTACTAATCACACTTCTTCAATAGAAACAGTCAGCAGTCTGGAGTGGGTTTATAAGTGTACATATAAATAATTCAGTAGTTTATATCCAGACTGGATCAATACTGTATGAAAGGATATTAGGCAGCAGCGGTTCTCTGTAAAAATGTGAAAAACAGTCAATAATAACAGATTTTTAACCAAAAATCAAGAATTTCCACAGACAGACCCATTATTACCTGAATGAAATAATCAATGTTAATAAGGCGGCAGCCGCTGAGCCCCGACTGAGGAAGAGGAGGGACGATGATCTGCTCCTTCCACTCGGCGTGTTTTCCGGCCTTCACTCCGGCTCCCTCCACCTCCGCGATGGTCCGCCGGTCGACGACCGGCCGCTTGGTCCGATACGTTACCATCTGCAGGGAGAAACACGTGAAGCTCCATGTAGAGCCCAGCAGAAAACTGACCAGAGCTCCTTATGCAACGATTAATCGTGATTAATCAATAACTGAAATATCTGTCCACTGATTTAGTTATCGATTAATCGTTAACTGGAATATTTAGTGTCATAAAAAGGTTCTTTACTGAAAGAACAACACAGTTGGAGCAGTAAATCAGCCAAAACTCTACAAAAAAATTAATATTTTGCATTTAAGATGAAAAAAAATATGCATCTTTCCTTCAAACGATCAACTGTTCATTAAAGGAATGCTGTCATTTCATTTAAGGTAATACAATCCTTTTCTTATTTTAAATTGGAGTTTAATCATTTGCATATTTACATTTTATGTATTTTTAATATAGTATAAATTAAGATTAAGTGGTTAAATAAAAAAAAACTGAGGAAGATACTAAATTATTTTTAGACAATTAACTGATTAATCGTCAGAATAATTGATTATTTTTTTATCAGATGAGAAGATTTGACTGGATAATGGTGTGAAATTTAATTGAATGTTCAGATTTGTCCTGGAAGCAAATCAATAAAACCTGCAGACCAAACTTTGTGATTTTGACACAAGTATGAACAGCTTTTATTATTATAGTCGTTTCCAAGGAAATATTAAGAGTTTTTGTGATCTTATCAAATCAAGGGAGAGTGGAAAAATAAATCCAGATTTTGAAGCCGTACCTGCACCAGGCTGGCCAGGACGTATCCGGTGTCCTTCCCGGACTTGTTGTGGATCTCGGTGGAGAGCCGGATGAGCTGGCCGGGGACGTAGCCCCGCTGGTCGCTGCGGGTCTTCAGCATCAGCGTCCCCGTCTTCACCAGCAGGTAGCTGAACTTCTTCGTCGTCACCGCGCAGC
Organism: Poecilia formosa; assembly: GCF_000485575.1. Classification (NCBI taxonomy): domain Eukaryota; kingdom Metazoa; phylum Chordata; class Actinopteri; order Cyprinodontiformes; family Poeciliidae; genus Poecilia; species Poecilia formosa. The sequence goes on from NW_006800374.1 coordinate 369,619, forward strand.
TCTGCTGCTGCGAGGGCCAAATTTGGATTTTTAAAGTGAATAAAAGTGCCCTGATAAGACGTCTGCAGAGGATCTACGTCGTGAAAGCTAGACACTCACTTCGATGTCGGGGACCTCGTTGAGGTTGAGCATGTTGAGGACGTAGAAGGGCCGCTGGGCTTTGTAGTCCTTGGAGAAGCGCGGCGTGTCGATGGCCGCTCTCACGCAGTAAGCGATCTTCCCGAACGGTCCTTCGAACGACGTGGGGATGGCGGCTAAGAGATCAAACAAAACAAAAAATGAAACGTTCAGGCGTGACTTTCCCAACATAGACAGATTCTAACATCTGTTACCACTCAGGCTGGACGACACGGGATACAAACTCATCACGATATGAAAGTTTCATATCAATAATTATTACTTTTTTAAATATTCAACCTATTTAATGTGTCAGTAGGTTTTAAATATTCAAACATTTAATATCCTGGTTATTTTAAAGCAGTTATGAGGCAAAGTGGTGAGACATGAAACTGCTGCTGCACAAGTTACTCAGCAGGTCGTTGCTAGGCAACCAAAGAGTGAGTGAGTTGCTAGGCAACCAAAGAGCGAGAGAGTTACTTGATTCCACCAACCTAGCTTAGCTAGCCATGTGAGGTTGAAAATAAAATTACAAGAATAAAACTAAATTCATGAGAATGAATTTAAATTCATATGAGAATGAAGTCATAGTATCGCAAGAACAGAGTAAATATTACGAGAACATAGTCATACAGAATAAAGTCACAAATATGAGAGTAAAGCCATAATATTTCAAGAATAATGTAATATTATAACTTTATTCTTGTCAATTTATTTTTTATTTTCTTTCTTGCTAATCCTCTATCATTTTATAATACCACAAAATATTGTGATTAAAGTCCACATTGCCCACCATCTAGTATTTGGTCCTGATCTCAGCTAAAAGATGAAGCCCAACAGCTGCAGGCGTGTTGGTTTGCCAGCAGGGGGCAGTATGAGTGAACGTTTAACCTTTACATGATGATGTTAATGTGATTTCCTTCAGACTGGGGGCTTCTGAGGAGAGGAGACCAATTACCCAGAGAGTGAAGGATGAAGGGCTAAAAATAAAATGGCCGCCCCCCCACTGAGTTTGAGCCGAATCATGCATGAGAGCAGAAAACACCAGGCAGACTCAAGATGGCGCCATCAGCACCGCCATGGCTTCCTGCTTCACTGCCAGCAGCTTTAAACTGACTTCATGAGAAACTTTCAAGTTAAAAAGCAAAAAGGATTTACAAATCCAGATCACAGACGCTCTTAAAGGGCCGGTTCTGCCACAATGTGTTAACAAAACCCATCAGCAAGCAAACTGTTAAAATGTTAATTGACCATCTTTTCACATTGATGACATTGTTTTTGTGATTATTTGGAATAAAAATCAATAGTACTCATTTAGTAATATTTGCAATATCTGCGTGGATGTTTGACAGTAAATGTGACTTTTTACTTCTCACCGTTTAGATCATGGACTTTAATTTGACAATAATTAAACCTGAGGCAGCTGCTTATTACCAGTAATCACTTAAACCTGATGTGTTTCATCATTTTAGCCAAAACGGTCCAGAAATTTGTTGATTTATTTGTTCATTTTCACAAAATTTCACAAAAAACAGGAAGAAACTAATTGATTAAATAAGGGAGTGAATAGATAAAAACTGCTTTTAATTTATTAATAATAATAATAATAAAAATTTGTGACCTATTTAAGTTTAAGTTTGCCAGCTTAGAGTTTAGAGGGCCACATGTAAACACTAGGGCGGGCCGGATTTGGCCCCCGCGCCTCGAGTTTGACGAGTTGAAGCATGCGTTAAACATTAGCTAAATCTGCTGTAACTCGTGTGAGGTCATCAGCTGCTGCTTTGTTTTTGTTTCTGTGACGTCGCTGTTGGTCTGATAACGCCACGGGAACTGAAAGGTGCGGCTGAGACTCACCTGGAAGGACGAACTGGAAGGGGAATCTGTGCTCGCCTGGAGCCAGGATTCCTGAGAGGGAACAAAGGTCAAAGGTCACAAACCGGAGAGACATAAACGACCAGAGAGGTTAGAGAGAGAGAGATTGATGAAGAAAAGTACAAACTGAAGGATCGAAAGCAAGGAAGGAAGGAAGGAAGGAAGGAAGAACATTTAAACAGTGAGATAAAGGAAAAACGTTAGAGAATATAAAACGTTTTTACTCCCACATTCAAACTACTACAGGTGAATATGTCCTACAGATATTCCTCTGTAGTAGTAAACCTCTCCTCCCCTCCCCCACTTATTGCTACAAGCAAAAACTGAAAAGAAACGCCTCCTGCTGCTTCCTTCTTTTTATTCAAGCAGATAATTATAAACTACCTTCACATCTTCTGGACGTTTTAATAATTATTATGTTGTTTATTACCAGTTAATTGATAACATAAGGACCAATAAATAGGCATGTGTGTGTCGAACACAGACACCTTCACCCGACTGGCTGATTAATTCTCCAGAGGAGCTGACGGCCTAATTAAATCCTTGCAGACAGAAACGCCTCGTTAGAGACGGGAGTTTTTCCATTAGTCTGATCTGCATCATGTTTACTGTTAGAGGAAGCAGCGAAGCTTTAAACTAAACGTTTCAGCAAACATGTAAAACCACAGGAAAAGAGGAGAAGAAGAAGAAAGACAAAAAGAAACACAGAAAGACAAAAACATAAAAAGAAAGGAAAGAATAAATAAATAAAGGTAGAGAGAAAGAAATAAAGAAAAACACAAACAGAAAGAAAGAAACAAGGAAAAAGTCAGAAAAATAAATATTGCATAAATATGTAGCAGGAATATAAATGAACTCAGACAGACTTTGTAAAGGTTTACCGGGGCACTAGCCCAGGGCAACAAGTTTTTGGGGGTTCCAAAAAATGTTTTATTTTTGTTTTTTTATGTATACAGTTTATATTAAGAGTCATAAACTCATTTCAAATGTGGCCTTTTGTTTTATTAAAATATTGTTTGATTTTTTTTTAATGGAAACTAAAACCAAATATTTGAAAATTATCTTTTTGGGACTAAAAAAGAAGCATCTGCCATAAAGACACCAACCATCAATTAGTACCTGTAAATGTGCAGATGTACCTGTTAGTATTCTGCAATTTGCATGAGTAAATTATTTATTTATTTAATTTATTTATTTATTTTCTTTTATTATTTTTTGGGACAGGGCACCAAACTGTCTCCAGCCCAGGGGCCCTTATTCTTCTAAATCCGGCCCTGAATGCAGCAGGTCTAAAAATAAAGTTTATTCCTTCTGATTGGTGGAAAAAAAATCTATTCCTGGTTTCCATGAACAGAGAAGAGTGACAGGATGAGGAGCGGACGCCGACGTCTTCCCTCCTCTAACCGTCGAGCGACTGTGGCATTCCACATTATCAGTCACCCAGAGCGCGCTCCTCTGGCCTTTTTTCTGAGACTGTGTGTCCTGATCCTCCTTCACCCTTCCCATGTCACCCTCCGACGCAGAGCTGCCCATTTTTGGGAAAGAATAGAAAACAAAGCAACCGCAAAGATAAAGGGAAGCTCAGAAAGAGGGAGTGTGTGCTTTGAATTATGCATGTCTTCCTCTCTCTGAAGCGCGCTCTCTACCCGAGTCTTGACAAGTTGATTAAGATCTATTGCTGTGAATCAGAGCTATCACATTCGTCTCGTCTTTCATAGAAGTATTTTATTCACTCTAAGCTAAAGTGCCAAAAATAGCCTTCCTACCAGAGGGAGGCCGACTGAAACATTAACAGAAGTGTGTGCTAAAGATCAAAACGTAACAAAAAAGCTGCAGTTTGCAGAAGTTGGGTGTTAGTTATGAGTCGTTTCATTCTGTTGGCTTAAAGAATTAAAAGTAATCTTAGTTTGGACAATCCAGCCAGCTGCTAGTTAAACTGAAAGCCAAAGTAATATCCAAATGCTAGCTATTAATAGCAACTCAAGCTAAGATTTAACAAAGTGGAAAGGTACAAGTCAACCTAAAAGTTAATAAACCTAACAGCTATTGAAACTGGGAATCAAGATAGCTATTTAAGCTAGGAGTCAAACTAAAATAAACTCGAGCTAGGTGTTAAACTAACAGCTAGTCAAGCTAGGTGTTAAACTAACAGCTTGTCAAGCTAGGAGTCAAACTAAAATAAATTCAAGCTAGGAGTTAAGCTAACAGCTACTCAGGCTAGGAGTTAAGCTAACAGCTACTCAGGCTAGGAGTCAAAATAAGAGCTAGTCAAGCTAGGAGTTAAACTAAAAGCTATTCAGGGTAGGAATAAAGCTAACAGTACTATTTTAACAGCTTTGACCTTTTTGCCTTAAAGTTTATCTTTAGGATTTGTTTTTACCAAATGTCAGGCATCAATCAGGGCACATCTTCTATCTTGGGGGCAATAACAATAAGAAAATATTGCGAATAAACGTTACCAAAAATTCTCTGTTCTGCAGCTACAAGGTGCTTAGCAGTGCAGGGCTCATATACACCTTTCAGTATCTTCTAATAGTGGGAGTAAGACTGTTAACCTTTTATACATTATATAATTAGCTATTTGAAAAAAGAAAATAAAACGGCACTAAATTCAACCTGAAGCTCGTCTGTATTTTCAGTAATTACCTTTATCGGCCACAGATAGCATGCTGTTCAGGTAATGCTCCTCCAGACTCCACGAGGAGTCGTTCATTTTGTTGGAGATGCCGCATGAGCCCAGACAGTTCACCTTGATGGCTGCAGAAAGAAAAGGACAGTCACTCAGGCATCGCTACACGTCTGCTCATGTTTACACTGCAAAAAACTACTCATTATTCGTTTTTCAATAAAAGTGTTTGGATATTAAAAGGGAAAAATGTTGTGGAAACCACTGCAGCTTTTCTCACTTGTTGCTTTTGGTTCACACTGGAATATTTCAAATCTAGGCTTGTTGCAATTAATCAATTCTGGCCCACCGTGTCTTTTTATGAGGCCCTTTAAACTCCAAACTACATCAATAAACCCTTCCAGTTTTTCACAAATCTGCAAAATTCACACAAAATCAACAAATTTCCACATTTTTTTCTGATTTTACAGCAAATTATCTCAAAATTGGTTAGAAACATTGAATGTAACTGATACAGGGAGTGATGAAGACTCACATTTTACAAACATTTCTAAGTATTCACCACAAAATCTGTCATTCTGATTGCATAAAGAAATACTAAATAATCATAAAATCCTGGAGGAACAGCTATTTATTGAAATTTTAACAGTTTAGTTGGTTTTATCACTACATTCTGACACAACAAAACAACAAAATGAAAATGAGTTTGACTCCCCTGCTTCAGACCATAATTCATTAATAATTAATTGTTATAAATAATTTTTTAAAGACTTGTAGAAGCAGGAATCACCAGTTTTATTCCAGTTTTTGGTAGAAAAGGAGGAAAAGTGAAAAACAATAAGTCAGACTACTGGAAATGATTGATTTCTTTTTAATTAATTATGCGACTAATAGATTTATTGATCGTTGTGAAAGGCCTTGCGAAACCAAAGCAACAATAAACCCAACTTTGACTCTTACTGACTCATTTTATCCTGTAGTATTTGTCAGTAGCGTCTCCTGTCCAGCAGCAGGAGCCAGAAAACAAACTGAGCGTCAGAAACGCGGCTCAGGCCTGCAGAGGGAACCACTTCCTGTTTGTCCGCCCTGGTCTCTGAGGAAACGATAACTGATAACAGACATACCCGAACTCTAAAGACGCCGGGAGATGGAGCGGGGAGATGGCGCAGACGTTATCTCCTCACAGAGACGCAGACAAACAAAGCAGCAGCTGTTCACCTCATTGTTTCACATTCAGCTCCTTTATTCTCTGTTCCAGGCCAATAACTTACGTACTGGACACATTTTCCAATCTAGTGACGCATTTAACAGAGTTTTTGTGTGGAAATAACTCAAAATTAGCTTTAACAGAGTTTTTCAGTTATAAATTTATCTTTATCATGATTAAATCAATAAATCAGTAAACGTAAATTAATAAAATTCAGTTTATGGATACAAAAAACTTGTCTTTATCATTCAAATCCCTTTAATTCTCTCCTCCAGCCCACTAGTTTCTGTATTTAATAAACATATTGGATACTTTTTCACTGAAGTAACATGAAAACCAACATTTGGAGTCACTTGCACACAAAACTTCCTTTAAATCCAATTATAAAAGTATCTTTATCATGATTATAGTCTATAAAATTACATTTTTGGTATAAACAATTTGACTTATCCTTCAAATCTTTTCATTCTTTGTTGCAGGTTTCGAGTTTCTGTATTTAATATGGAAATGATTTCCATTTGAGTGACATATTAATCACAATATTTGGAGTCATTTTTACACTTTTACTTGAGGAACTTATTTTGAAAAAAATTACTTTTAAGAGTATTTTTACTATGCTGTACTTTTTAGTTGAGTATCTCTATTATGAAGTATTTCTGCTTTTACTTGAGTAAAATTTATGGATTTTCTTCCCACTGAATGAAAAAAAAGAAAAAGTTTTGACCTAAAATTCACCAGACACAGAGACGCACCTGCAGTTTTTATTAAAGTTTCATAAGTTTTTTATTGAAATAAACTGATTTGGAAACATTTTATTTTGCCTGATTTTGTTATTGTTTCTTATATGAATTAGTAATTTTTGTCCTTAAAATACCAAAATTTTCCACTAAACTTTATATTTTGATCCGTCTGATGATGTAATTTTTGAATATTAAATGATTGATAACCGGATCAGTTACTCAGTACTTGACGTTTTGCTCTTTCTTGAGTACAGTTGTGGTCACTCTTCCCTCATCTGATTATTGGCCATAAAATCCACGTTTTGTTATGAAACCTCCCAGCTAAGCGTCTTTGTCAGCTTTATCTTCTAGTCAGACGTTAATAAGCGTTTTAACTGGAGGAATGTCCTGAAAGCTCGCTGCAGGCTGCGATCTAAAAGCGACGGTATCCGTCACGCCCATGCAGGTTTCTGTTCTGCCTTCACTCAGCTCGCCCAGTCACACCCAAAACGGCAGATGGCTCAGCCGTTGGCACCAGCAGGCTGCTGGCACCGTCTGCGGCCGCAAGAAGGACGGAGGCCTGGCGAGAGCAAAACCGCTAGATAACGTCTGAAGCCGACGGCAGGGACGAACGGGGAAGCAGTCAGATGCTGTTTGCAGCCGTCAGCAGAGGGAAGAGAAGGCCGTGAAAAGGTCACGGCGGGGTCATCTGGTAAAATCCCAGCTGCAGCAGCAGGAAGAACAGCTGCAGCAGCTGGATGTGGAAACACAAACACTAAAACCAAAACGAATAAACAACAGTGGATGATGTTATCAACACGATCTGAGGTAACAATAAGAACTGGGTGTCCAAAGGGAGGCTGGGGGGCCATTTGTGGCCACTGGAGTGATTCTGTGCGGCCAGTAGATGCAGACGGACACTTTTAATTTGTAATAATGGGAAAATTATTACAGATATAATTTTCTTACAATGGAAAATGTAAAGTGATATTTCTTCTTCTAAGCTAGCTCCTCCAGTATGAGAGTATAAAATGTTTCATTAATAGCAGGCTAGCTGGTCATGCACCATTGTGTCCAGACATAAAAACATCTCAGCAGAGATCTAAGTTAAAGTAATAAAACTGAAACTTAGTTATCGTAGCATCTCTGCTTCCCAGCAGCAGCAATCAATCACATGATGAGTGAAGTTGTCAGTTAAAGAAGCCGCCGCTGAGATAAACTATTAATTTCACATTCTGAACTCCACTTCCTCTGTAAACATCACTTCCTGTTTTAAACGAATGCCTGAATGTCACGGCCACATAAGTTCACCACTAAAATACACTAAAATACACTAAAATCGGTTTTATTCTTTTAACCAAACTGAGTTACTGCGAAACCGTTACAGGAACAGGTTTTTAGAACATGTTCACCTAAAAGTGTGAATATTTTACAAATAAAATGGTAAAATTCAATCCGAGTTGTGCCATTCTGGTTCCTCTTTTTGTTGAGGTTGACTGGTTTTACTTCCAGTGTTTGTTATCATTCCCCTCTTAAACAACATCAACTAGATTACGGAGCTACTTCCTTCACCACAAAAAGCCAAATTCGCACATTTGACTTTGAACAGCAGCAGTTTGTTAAAATAAAAAAGATTAAAGTTTTTCTCATTGAAAGGAAGTCAGCACAAACATCCTGTGTGGAGATCTGGGGCGAAATGTCGAAGAAACTAAAGGAAACCACAACGCGCTGTGCAACCGCTCTCACTGCCACTTGATGCCTCAGTTTACTGAAAACAGACCAAAAAACAGCAGCGGCTCTGAAACCAGACCAAATTATAACAGACCAGATTATAACAGACCAGATTATAACAGACCGCTCCAAATGTACAAAAAACATGAGGAAGGAGAAGTTCAACAAAGTTCATGAGGTTTCCTTGAAGACATGAGATGGGTTTTCTACCTAGATAACACTTTTTAGCACAACAGTGATTAATTATTGTTTTTAAAGGTGGGAAAGACCCTTAAAATAATGTTGGTCGGATGGATGGATGGATGGATGGTTGGATGGATGGATCGTTGGTTGGTTGGATGGATGGTGGATGGATCGTTGGTTGGATGGATGGATGGTGGATGGATGGATGGATGGATGGATGGATGGATGGATGGATGGATGGATGGATGGATGGATGGTTGGTTGGATGGATGGTTGGTTGGATGGATGGTGGATGGATGGTTGGATGGATGGATCATTGGTTGGATGGATCGTTGGTTGGTTGGTTGGATGGATTGTTGGTTGGATGGATGGTGGATGGATGGTTGGTTGGATGGAT